>NW_019396708.1:0-158401 GCF_000591075.1 Eurytemora carolleeae | reverse complement strand
GAGGTTGCGTGAATAATTCTTACTCCGTTTCATCTAGCTCCGGCTCCGGTGGGCCGGAGCAAAAAAATATGCTGCTACTATCTTCCAGCATTCCATTTTAAGTGACTCTAAGATCCGATCTAAATACTAAGTTACCCATGCTCCGTCAAAGGCTGTGTAAAATAAGTTTGCTGCGCCTTAGAAACGCAGTAGGATTGGTTAAGCCTCAAAGCATGATGACTAGAAACAGTCAAAAAATTCCCGCCGAAACATTTGTCAGACGGTTTACTGTACGCTTTTCATGGCGTCCGAGTGTTCCCTCCCTCGCGTACTGTAAAAGTGTTTCCATAAATAACCTCATCACTAAACCTTTTCCTTGAGACAATACTGATTCTTTCAAGTCTCTTTAGTCTTTTAAGATGAACGATCAATGATAGCTGAAATTCATCCTTTCCCAATTTTGAAAATTGGCGAACAACTTCTTTCTCTTTGAATAGCAATATTCAAAACAAAAAAGCATAAGATGCAAGAATTTTCCAATGAAAGAACGCAATGGAATTGAATGTTGGAATGCAGTTGCTTTTTAGGGTTCATACAATAAGTATTTTAGGAACAATGAATGTCTGACAGATGTGCTTTAAGCCAGATCAATCTTTATAGGAGATAATAACTATCTTTATAAGATCTATGATCCAAAAGAACACCCGTGAAAGAAAATCAAAGAAAAATTCCCAAAAAAGTACAATTTACGTTTTTGGTATTTAAAAAATAATCTTAGAGATATTAGATATCACGTAATTTAAAATACACGGGGTAACAAATGTTCAATATCTTAAGATTCAAGACAAGGATGAATGATAGAGATATCAGGAAAAGGGTAGGACGGGGGATGGGAGTGTCCAGAGCTTATTTGAGTGAGAGTGAAGGTTGGAGAGAGGGGATGGTTTTAACATTATTTAAATGCAATTCCACTTCACGGAGCTGAGCAATTATAGATACATCAACTTCATGAATGACACTCTAACCCACCCATAGAAATACCCCATAGAAATACAAGGAGGAAATGGGGGGGGGGCTCAATACTGGAAAGGTATGGACAATTCTTCTTCTGCAATTGTTTTAAATACCCCCCCCCCCCCTCCCCTTATCCTTATCATAGAAGGAGTATTAGTAACTAGCTATATATACTAATACCCAAATATCTATTTATGCAATTGTTTTCATTTTTTTTAAGTTCGTTTTTTAAAAACGGTCGTTTTCAAAACGATCGTTTTTCAAAATGAGCGTTTTTATAAAGCTCATAGTTTCGTTAACGATCGTTAACGACGTCCCTTCGTTAACGATCTTTAATGACGACCCTTTGTTAACAATCGTTAACGACGACCCTTCGTTAACAATTGTTAACGACGACCCTTCGTTAACGAAGAGAGGGAGAGGAAACCGCCCTGAAGAGCATCGGTACTTATCATTGAGCAGTTTGAAAGCAAGCAACAAGAAGTTTTAGCTCCGCCACAACTTTTTACCTTCATATAAGACGGCATTCGATAAAGCTGCATGTACTTTTTTCAAAAACGAAAGTTTTTATAAAGTTCGTCGTTTCGTTAACGATTGTTAACGACAACCCTTTGTTAAAGATCGTTAATGACGCTCCTTCGTTAATGATCTTTAACATATTTATCAACGCAAATTTCTTTTTAAACAATCGTTTTTTCAAAAACGATTGTTTTTCAAAAACATTCGTTTGAAAAAATATAGCCGATCGTTTCTATAAAATCGACCGTTTTCCAAATGACCGCTCTATTCGTTTTCTAACAGTTCAAAACGAGTGGGTCGTTTTTAAAAACAATAGTTTTTCTCTAAAACGAAACGATCATTTTTGAAAACGATCAAAAAACGAAACATAAAACGATCGTTTAACGTTTTCAAAAACGAATAACAACCCTACTTGTGTTATCATGCGGGACAATATGTTTTTGGCCGGGATTTTTACTTTTTTCGTTTGTTTAAAGTTTCAATTCAAGATTTTTAATCACTCGAACGTAGTGAGTGCTTAAAAATATATTAAAAATATCAGCTAGATCAAAATATTTTTTTTCCCTCTTTCATCATTGTTCTTTGACAATTTAACAGGTATCCATTCTCCTTTTGTTCGTTCAACAAATTCAAAGCTCTTTAATTGCAATGCATATAATTTTTTTTCTTTCTCCGTTCTCCTTTTTGTAAATATTTTTTATCATGTTGTAACATTAACTGCTTTTTCTACCCCCCCCCCCTCTCCCTCCCCACCCCCATTCTTATTTCCTTTATTCGGTATGAACAGTGAATCAATGTTTTCGTGTGATGCCTGAATAATTGTTTAGACTGACCTACCCATCGGCATCCTGGCGGCATTTTAGATTCAATAAATTATTTAAAGTATGCACTATCCCACAGTAGCAAGGACTAAACACAGCTACTCTCCAACAGTAGCAAAGACTAAACACATCTATGATTACCATAGTAACAAATACGTCACACTGCTACTATCCCACAGAAGCAAAGACTTAAACACTGCTATTATCCCACAATAGGAAGGACTAAACCTTGTTACTATCCCCCCAGTAGTAATGAGTACACCCAGCTACTATCCCACAGAAAAAGAACTAAACACTGCTACTATTATAGTATATGAATAAAAATCAATAAAGCAATGCACTGAGTTTCTCAAATATTCAACGCGTCGGTTTTTCTTACAATATATTTATATACAAAAGATACAAACTTTAAATCGAACGATACTAATACAAACGAGATATTATGAATCTAATCAGATCTATCAAACAGGAGACATTTTACATTTTCATTTTCATCGTCTCACTTACACAAATTAAATATTGTTAATCAAATTAGTTTCGTCAAATAGGGGAATTCTTCAAGGGAACCTTAATTCAAGGGAGCTGAATCACAACTGTCTGTCCCCCTTCGATTTCGCTCCATCCTAGGATCGCATTTAACCCTAGCTACCACGGGGTTGTTCCGCCCCCTCCCCAACGCTTGGGTCTTCAAGATAACGGAAAATTCGGCGTCGCTTGGGTTATTTATAGAATCCAAATGCAAACTCAAATAAATCCGTTAGGATTCAAAATAGGATTCTAAAGTCCAACCGTAGGGTTAAAGATGGGGGGGGGGGGGAAAGGGGGCATGATTCCCCTTGGTAGCTATGATCTCAGCGATCCAAAACATCCTTGAATTGCTGATCGTAAAAGATCAACAAAACTCGCCCACTGTTACACTATAACATAGCACCAAAAACATAACACTGCTATTATTCCACAATAGAAAGGAAAAAAACACTAATATTATCCCACAGAAGAAAGAACTAAACACTGCTACTGTACCATAGCACCAAATACGTATCACAGCTTCTATCCCACAATAACAAGTACTAAGCCCTAATATTATCCCACAGTGGCAAGGACTGAACAGTAAACACTGCTACTATCCAACAGTATAGCAAGGGCTCAAAATTGCTTCTATCCCACCGGCCGTAGCTTAGCATGGAATTAACACGGTAGCAGTGACCACCGTCGTTATCTATATTTGTGCTTTGCTCGTTTGTCATGTCTGTTTGTTTGTCTATTTGTATCCGATAAACGTTGAAACATCTGAACCGATTAGGCCCTTACAAGATCCCAGGGAAGTTTTATGGATGCTCAGAATTTTAAAAAAAATTGTCTCCAAAAATAAAAAATTTGGTAAAATTTTGAAAAATCCAAGAAAAAACAATATGAATCTGGGAATTTGTTGGTTTTTGTTTTTGTTTTATATTGTACAAAGAAAAGATGCTCACTGAAAGTTAAAAGCCTAGTTTCTAAATATTTCTGTTATATTTTAAAATCATGCAGGCTCTCAATGTTTAAAATTTCGCATGCATACTTTTATGAAACTCATTTTGTTATGATTTACAATAGAAGCAGTTGGTCAAACAGACTTAATACAATACAAAACATATGTTTACATTTGTGTTCTAACCCCTATTTTTATCTTGGGTCAAACCATCATAAAAGGTTAGTTAGGCCAAGTTAGGCCATGCATCTCTTGGTTCAGTAGGCTCGGTAGCAGATNGGTTAAGAATGGAGAGAGAGGAATGGGGTTAAGGTCAAGATATAAACTCATATTTATCTAAACCATGTCAGATTATAGAAGGAGCACACAACAAACATACATATAGCAAAAAATATCAACTTTCAAGGGGTTATTGAATGTTTGTTATTAAGTAGATTTTTTAAATGGTTATGAATATAATGAATTAACAAAATCTTAATTAAATGCACCCTTTTTTGCTCTTTTTCCACTATCGATTTGATAATGTTTTTTTTTACTCACGTCGTCTTTGTTTTTTTACTCACGTCGTCTTTTTTTTTACTCACGTCGTCTTTGTTTGCTTTTTAACAGGTTTTGTGTCTTAGAACCAGCAATTGGAGAAACACCAGAAATTGAAGACCATCTTTGTACAGCAAATAAAATTGAAAAATAATTAATACATATATTATATATATTTTCATATATAGCTGTATGCAACTATTCTATTTAAACTGCCAAGATTTGCCGAGAGATATATGTGTTAGATACATATCTATAGTAATCTATAATTAGGCTCCCCTCCCCTTCCATCACTCCCTTACCCCTCTGACCATGGACCTAAGAATTCCTGGGGCTAAAGACAATCAATTAAGGTTTGCCTCGTGTGTGCCTGGGCCTATATAAATAAATGTATATAATATGTGTGCTAGCCCCCTATCATTGCTGCAGATTAACAAGGGTCAACCAAAATTAATACAAATAAGTAGCAATATGCGTTGTACGAGTTGTACACTACCATAACAATTTATAATTTGAAAAATATCCTTTTGAGTCTTTAATAATTAGTAATAATCAGTTATGTTTTTGGTGAATGATACCGGAATTTATATATATACATACATGATACAAATGTATATTTTACAAAAAAATGTTCTTGACCTTTGCAAAAAAAGGTGTTTTGTAACTTGGTTTAATGTAAAAAAAAAACAACAAGAAATGTGTCCATTTTTGATACTTTCTGCAATTGTATTTTTTAATATTTTGGTGCACCCTATTACAGCTAAAGTTCTACAATTATTAACCAGCCAAGGTCAGTTTAAAATGAACTCAAACATATATAATATATCATTGTTCAACTATGAGGGGTCCATTGTATATGTGTGTCATATCTGCCTATTTAATACAATTATTTACCAGCTAATTTGACGGTGTGTAACCTTTCTAGATCTTGATATTTTTATTATAACCATGGGTATTAAAGTTTTAAAGCTGAAATAAAAACTTTAGTAATAAGTAATAATTTACAAAACTATATTTAAAGAAGTTGCAAATTTTCGTGTGAGAAAGTTCAGTTCCAATTGCCCTAAATATCTCTGTTGAATCTTCGTTTAAAATGATTGTGATCAACATTATTGAGATGTTTATTTTCAGCATTACTCAGTTCTCTTTTTTATCCCCAAGAAAATATTGTCTTGGATTTAAAGATATTATATACTTGAAAAAGATAACTGAGTGTTAGAAGTGTTAGAAATGGGTCAAGTGTTAGTTTTGGAACTAATATCCCCTGTGCTTATCTGTGCATATTATTATATATTTTCATTCCGTAGATATCAAATCAAAGATTGAGAATTGAACAAATTGAAATGCATTGTAATGATTTTAAAAAATGAATGGAAGGCGGCCATTCCATGTTTACGGACGTAAAAACAGCTCCAATGTGTAGTTAGTATATTTTAGTTGCTTCGCTGCATGTTTTGCCAGGGTAAGTGTACATTGCAAATTATAGTAATTTTCTAAAAATCTCGAAAATGCTAGGGAGATTAGCCATCACTCTTACAGTTATATTGTCAGCTAGTTTATCTGTTTTTTTTTTGTTTTCATAGTTTCAATATCTAGATTTCAAATTGAAGATAATCTAACAGAGATTGCTGTAACTTGTTTAAGCTTACCTTGTATTTTAAATACATGTATATTGTATATGCCAATGCATTTTCAAAGCAGGTTAGTTAGGAACGAATCCAATAAAACACAAAACATAATGTAGCTTTAAAGGGAGTGTTCGCGAAAAATGAATGGGGGTATAGGCTTAATGCGATAAAAAAGCGCTTTTGATCGCTACTAATCTTACTTCTATCAGTTGCGTCTGTAAGGAGAAAATTGTTAAAGACGTTTCATACCGAAGAACGCAGCGCCCATACAAATTCGGAAAGATGCAACATTCAACTCGGATCGTAAAAAATCAATTTAATTCCCAACAAATCATTCAGATATTACAAACAATAGTCATCGGTTATTTTTCGACGCATTCATACATAGTTAATATTTCATAATATTTTTGATTTTGTTTTTTAGATTTATTTTCGCTGGCGCTGGATTTTCGAACATTCCTGGAAAATATGAAAATGTCGTCTTCATTATCAAAAATCCTCGAAACAGGAAAAAATGTAACTCTCAGATCATGAAAAATACAAAATATTATGATATATCAACTATTTACGAATGCGTCGAAAAATAATCGATGACTATTGTTTGTAATATCTGAATGATTTGTTGGGAATTAATAAATTTTTACGATCCGAGTTGAATGTTGCATCTTTCCAAATTTGAATAAACACTACGTTCTTCGGTGTGAGTCGTTTTTAACAATTTTCTCCTTATAGACGCAACAGATAGAAGTAAGATTAGTAGCGATCAAAAGCGCTTTTTTATCGCATTAAGCCTATACCCCCTTTCATTTTTCGCGAACACTCCCTTTAATAATAAATCGTTCCCCTAAAAATACCCGGTTCTTTGATGAAACTCTGAAGTTTTCAGATTTGCTTAAACTGGTTTTCTCTGTTGGTTCTTTATCTACCAACCCCAGCAAATATTTATGTTAATTAAACTTTCACTTGATTCAAGATTTCAGGCTGAAGGAGGTTAGAGAAATTGGGGGAAGGGTGGTGCAGTGGTGAGAGGAACCATATACATATTTTATTCATCACTTATATTTGTCTAAAGCAAAATTAATTACATTAATCAATAAAAAAGTTTACAATTTAATAATAGTACTCTTTTCTCTGGATATTGCATTTTATGATTGGCAGTGTTTGCCAAAAAACAGGTGCAATACAAGACTTTTAGCATGAGTTTAGTTTAGTTATTCAGAGGTGGTTTTCAGAAATGGAGTTTTTTGGTTCCAGTCTAGCGTTTTTCGTTTTCTATAAATGTGGAATCATGACAGCACTGCAAGGCTTGATAGATTTTCGCACATTGCTTTGAAACTAACACTGGGTTCGCAGAACTTATGCAGTTTAATTCTTTAGATTTGCTTTATTTGATGGTGAGATATATCCTCTTGAGCCGATTAATATAAATTAATTTAGTGATATATTTATTAAGATTGTTGTGCCTCCAAGTATATGTTTTGTTGGTTTAGTGCAAACTTGCAGCAATTCAAAATATGGTTTGTAGTTTCTTGCCTTCTACCTTGCAATTAAGCGCCTGTCTGTAAGCATAGTTTAAAGAGATCTGATGAAGATTTTCCCCATTGTAGAAGGTTAATTTGTGTTGGCAGGGTGTCCAAACAAGAGTTGAGAAGAAATTTCAGTTTACATTTCTTCAGATTGAACATGTAAGATTTCCAGATCATGTCAGATTTTTATAAGCATTGCCAGGCAGAGAAAATATAAGTAATGTTTGTAGATCCAGACTTTATATTCATCCCGAATAAGAAGTGCATTTATATTAATGAGTTTTGTTTCAAATTCACTCTTGATTTAATCAAATGCATCACTAAGTTTACCAGTTGGAAATACTGCTCTTCTTAAAATATTTTTGGAATTTCAGTTTCACCCATAGTAAAGTATATTTTGCTAGGTAGACCTGATCTGATGGAAAATGATCTACATTTTGCTGGTTTTAACCCTATTCCTGCTGGGGGTGGGGGTCAATTTGATCCCCCCCTGTAGTTTTTTTACATAACTCAGAAAGTATTGGTCTGAGGCTGTTGAAATTTTCTGACTTTTCTTACATACCCAAAGCCCTCCCTTTAGGCCTAAAACCGGGCTTTAATACTAACTGCCTGAGTCCTCAGGCACACTGCCTGAATGACTGCTTTTTCCTGTAACAAACTAAATCTTTGTTTTGACCCACTTCCACTTGTCAGATTTTGATAAAATTTAGCTTTTTGGAAAGCCTTTGACATAAGGAAACGAATTGCACAAGTTTTGCGAAAACAAATTGCAAATTTTTTGCATATTTGAAATGGCATGGTCAAGGGCTTTTCAAAAATGTATAATTTTTCATTTTTTGGACAAATTTTTTTTTGCAAACATTTTTACTTTATAACTGGATTTTGCGATAAAAATTTAATTTTTGTAAATTTGCAAATTTTTTTCCAGATTCTAAAAGTAGAGCACAAGAGCTCTCCGATGATGTATCATTTGTTATATTTGGACATCAAACATGGGATTTAGAGGGGGGAGTCAAATTGACCCCCCCCCCCCCCAGCATATCCTGGTTTTCAAGTACCCCAGGAGAGATAGAATCTCATTCCCATACATTCAATCTTGAATTTTATTTCATTTTGAATTTTTGATGTTTTCTCAGGTCCATTTAGAGGCAGGGAAAGTAAAGTATGTAAAAAAAATGTTAAATTAGTTTTAAATTTGAAATGAAAGAAAACACGTTGAGTCGTAAAGTGTAAGTGCACTGAGAGTGTTGGTTTGAACCTAAACTTTCAGTAACTCATGAGATTGTTTTATGTTGGAATAAAGCTACCCTTAATTGGTGCAAGATTAACAACGGGATGCATGCATGAGCTAGTATTAATAACCTAAGAGAATTTAACCCTTGCTAGCAAGATTTATTGAGATCAAGAAATCAATTTTCTGGTTAAATATTTCTATATATAGATTTCATTCAGATTCTATGTAATTGTATGTAATTGTAAATAGGGGAAGAATTCACACGCGAATTTTTGATTTTAAAACATGCTGCATCAGAATATAATACTGTAAAAGGGTGTCCATGTAATTGTTGATAACTTAAATATTCTGTATTTTCAACAAATATGTTTAATTATTTGCGTGCAGTTTCCACTGTTTTGTTTAATGTATAGAAATACAAATATATACACGATTTTTCCTTTGTAAATATGTCTGGAGATATTTTCAATCAGAACTGAAAGATATAGACTGGAGTACGTATATGTTACGTTCTATCATGCATTCTAACTACGCCAAGGTGCTTGAATTTCTTTTCCAACAATCATATTCCTTGCATTTTTGGTTTCCACCCGCTTTCCCGGTTTCCTTCATGTTTGGTATTCAATATTGATATAAGTAATTGGGATCAGTCTAATATTGGCATAAATCTGTGTTATTGTAGGCGTAAGTATGGGTTTGTGAAATTCCTCTTCTACCATCTTCCCCCTCTCGCTTTTTTTAAACTCAATTTTGAGTTACCTATTAAACATAACTTCATCCTCTTCAACCCTTCCTCTCATCAAACTAATTTTAATGTTTTCCCATCTCTTACAATTTTATACACTACCAGTCCTGACCCCTCCCTTCTATCTACTCAAATGCCCCCCCCCCCCCCCCATCCAATATCTTCCCTTTAATCTTCCCCTCCCACTTCCCAACACACTATCTCAACTGCTCAAAGTTTTGGCCCGCCCTGGCCTGAAGCAGGCAACTCTTGTATTTTAACAAAATTGCTTAAATTTGATTTAATTACATTCACCAGACCCGTCTTCAGTACTGTAGCAAGTTAGTGCATTAAAGTTACTTTTTTTTGTCAGAAATAACAGATTTTAAAAGATGTAATCTAGTTTCGATCGTCATTCGTCCACATTAAAATCGGCATGTTCAAGAATTTCAATACAAAGTTAGAATATTTCAAATTTCTTTTCAAACGCTAGCAAAGGGAAAAATTAATAAACACAATTTATTGTTTACCAAACTCATTTTACTCGGGTTTTGACTTTTGAATAATTTCAAAACAAAGAGATTGCAACAACCTGAACAACCAACTTAAATACCAACTAGTCAACTGTTTCTTAACATGTAATTATGTGCCTCGTGAACCATATCTGTTTCACTATAAAAGTTTACAATGCGCCCAATTATCTCACCAACCCCTATGTGACCAATAAGATTATCTGAGTCGGCAGTAAACACAGATTGTAAGAATAATCCTAAACCGGATTTGCCCAGCTGGAAGCCTGGAACACAAACTTTATGCCAAATATAAACCGTCTGCTTTAATGCACTAAAATATTTAGGAGGGTCCATTCAAGAGTAGGAAGAAAATAGAGTGATTCTTAACCAGATATTACATGCTTTGGATTTGTTTTAGCTTCTATTCAATGTTTCCGTAAACATAAATTGATACAACTGTTTTCCACAAACCAAGAAATATACACTAGGTTCTTGATTATTATTTAAGAAATACAAAATAAGTTTTTCAAATAAGCTATTTAAGATATAAGTTTCAAATAAAAAAATTTCAAAAATAATAGATATATATTCTTCAAGGCAGGAAAATAACTCGTTTGAACTCAATGTATCATCTCTGGTCTCTACTTGATAACCCAAAGGGGCCACAGCCTCACATTATTTCAAAAATGTGTTGCTAGGAAAAATCCTTACTCACCAAAGACCAATACTTCATCTTGGAAAATCGCTTTCTCACGTCAGAACCCTTCTTCATTTATTAATTTTACAAACGCAACAAAAAATAATGTACAAATTTAACTTATAAATTCTTTTGTTTTAAATTTTTACTTTATTTGTGTGTTCACATTTGCCATATGCCGGGGGGTAAAATCTAATATGTTCTAACCTTATTTGTTATCAATATATCTGTTGGGCCAAAAAATATGAAAATGGGATGTGAGGAGGGAGAGGGGGAAGAATTTCTTGTCTGAGTATTAACTCAAAAATTGTATTCGCCTGTCTTATATTAGAAAGGCGGGGATAATTAGGCGGAGATCTGAGGTGGAGGGGTAGAGGGGGGTGGTCTACAAATTATGTGAGGGGAGGCCGGTTCAGAGATGCTTTGTTGCGGGAGGGGGGGGGGGAGGGATTGACATGTATTAAGTTATATAACAGATTTTTCAGAATTTCGTGTGATTTAAAATGCAGGAAGTTAGAGTTAATATAACTGTTACCCATTTTACGGTTATCAATGCATTAATGCGCCTTTCTGTAAAGCGTTGTTAAACTAAGTCAAGACCCAGGTACTTGAAAAAAAATTGTTTCCTGCGTTTGATTTCTAGGTGTTATGTGCAGTGGTCATTTATCTATTTTATATTCACTACGTTTCTAACAAATGTTACGCAATAAGAAATATTTTATCCCTGTAATGTACAAAGTATACGGACATATTTCCCTGGGTCTTATCAGTTTAGATAACTTAAGAGCTTAGACAAGCTTTAACCTACTTTGTTTGGATTTAGTTAAGAAAGTAAATCAAGCTAAAGCATTGTAAAATTTAGGCAGATAATCCAGGGAATAGGATAAACAAATATGAAGAGATGGAAAGATTATGCTTACTAGAATATCGTTTTTAGGAAACCATCTTTGCATCGAAACTAAGTTTCCCATGCAAAAGGCAACCGACTAAAATATATTTGTAACCCAGCTAAGAACATTACTGTGGTTCTAAAGAGTTACCCAAAGGGTTTATGATACTACTTTTATACATAGAAGACTAGATTGGGAACCAAGCTTTGCCTGGAAACTGAACCCTCTCAAGTAAAAACTGTTTAATTGTTAACCCATACTAAAAATATTCCTGTGGTTCTAACGTGTTTCCTAATATTTTGAGGCAAAACGATCAAAGAAGTTCCTGAGTAATGATCGGACACAAAAACAGACTGACAACCGTGACAAACAGAGATAACTACTTTTTATTTTAAGATACGAGTTATCATGATGGTTTTAATATTTAATGTAATAAACCTTGCACATGCATGAAAACAATTAACATATTTACAAGTTGCTGTTTAAAAAAAAACAGACAAAACCAGACAGAATATAGACACAAACTTTGCATAAATAGATAAAGAATAGTAAGATAAGGGATACAATTGGCTGAAACGTAAATAAATTAAATTGAAAGAAAGTGTACGCGCCGAATTTTTAAACAACTAAACCATGGTATAATGGTCTGAAAGGATTAGATTAAGAGGAATTGAAAATAAAAAAACTACCACACCATCGTAAATGAAGTTTATTTTAAAAGTCTGATCTGATCATGAACAGTATGGCTAATCGCGTGTTAATAGAAAAACTTGAGATCAAAAATGTATCGGCACTTGGTATGCCTATACTTTCAGTTTTATTGATTCAAGATGAGTAGACTGCAGGAGAGAAGCTTTAAACTCGAAGGGGAAACGTCAGATACTTTTATATTATGGTTTATGTTTTATAGGGATTTTACGTGCATAAACAATCATACACAGCATACATGATATAAACCATACACAGCATACATGATATAAACCATACACAGCATACATGATATAAACCATAATAGAAAGTTTGAGGGGTGGTTCAGGCAGTCAGGGAGAAAAGAGAGAGAGGATGTATATTTAATTAGATATATAATTTAAAGCTTTCTTTGTGTAAAATCCAACACTTTTTGACACATATATTAGTTAATTGTATAAAGACGACTAAACAATCGAATACAAATGCATGTTTTAGAGCTAAGGATAGCTTTAAAATCCATAGCATAAAGGGTTTCTGTTAGAGGGAAAAATATCTTTTTAAAATCCATGAAAGCTTGATATCACGTTCTTGTTTCTGATAATACTAAAAAAAAATTCCATGAAGAATAAAAAGATATATTCACTTTAATTGTGTTGATTACTTGTAAAAGAAAACATGGAATATTTTCGTGTTCAAAGAATTTCCTCCGAAAAATATTATCTGTGCTGGCTGCACTGGAATATAGTTTAAGATTAGGTAGATTTAGATAGTGAGGTTAGGTGATACAGGATAGATAAAGAAATATACAGAGAGATAGAGGGTATACATACTCAACCATCTTTTATGATTTTAATAATAAAAATATATTTACTAAAAAAAGAATTTATAGATATTCCGATGTGTTACATTATAATTGAATTTTCAAAACCCCATTTGCTCCAAAATTCTGAAAAATATTTGAAATTGTAGAGGTTCTCGTGTTAGGCTCCGACCTGCCTAAAGCATACTGCCCACTTTGGTTTAGTTAGTTTAGTTCAATTCCTACACTGGGTGTTGTAGCAACCTGGATAGCGTGTTAAACCAGACTTTAGAGTTATCAAATCTCATACAAACCAAAAACTCACTTTGATTTTAGCTCAGCATTTGTTTTCAGTTACACTTAATAGTGGGATAAAACTCATGTAGAAAGTGATGCTTTTGAGTGAAATCATTTGTCCCTAGATCCACAAATCCAAAAAGCATAAAAGTGACCTGGGGTTTAAAAAATAACGTGACAAAGTAACAAAAAAGTGACTTTGACGCAGAAGAAATGAGTGGCTGAGCGATGATATCTTCTCTCAAGCATTTTGGTAATTTTTTTTTCTTTTCCATCCTATGACTTGAACTGTACAGTGTACACCCCCTCCCAGTTCCTTCGATCCCTCCCCTCGAGCTCGACAGGGTGCCTCCGACAACAGGAAATGGACATATTGCCCTTCACAGTTTAATTTATAGTCTCATAAATTGGTTTTGCGATCCATGACCACATAAACCTTGTAATGCATTGGGAGGTTTATCAAATAATAATAGAGTTCATAAATATTAGTGTAAAGGATTTGACTATTTGCAACAAACTCTGATTTTCTAATCCCTATACCTTTGGATTCCAACGTCGAAAACTTTTGAAATTTCAAACTTAGACTTTTGTTAGATCAAAAAATATAAGTTTGAAAGGTTTATGACATTGGATTCCAAAGAAATTGGGATTAGAAAATCAGAGTTTGTGGCAAAGAGTCAATACCTTTGTCGATAGATACACTTGATAAATTTATAAGTAAATCAAATAATTCCATTAATAGAATAGAATTAATAAATGTATTCTCATTGTTTTTGAGTTCGTTTACAAAGATGAATACATACATTAAAATCATTGTTACGGTAATTGTGAATAAGAAAAACTTTTTCAAAAAGTTTGTACATTCATTTTTTATATTTAAAAGTTACATAGAACATTAACCGGTATTTCAAAACTCCGAGCATCTCGAAGATAACTCCAAAACTATGCTTAACGTCGTAATTTACTGCAATATCTCAGGAATTTTCTAACAATTTGAAAATCACTATTTCTACGTTGTGTTTAAAAATAATATTGCTGCAAGTAAGCTTTTGGTTCAAACTAGTTTATGCGACTATGTCATATATATTTGCAAAGTCTATGGTTCTAGAGTTCTAAGATTGGTTAATTTTAGCACGAAATAATTTCGGTATATTTTTGTGTAACCCCTAAAAAAAAACATCAATAACGAAAACAAAAATTAAACTAAGTAAAAGTAGATTTGTTAAAAATTAAACAAGATTATTTGGATTGGCATAATGTGCTTTATGGAGTTAAACTTAGAATATCTTCAATCATTAATTGTTATCACTAACCTTACAAAAGAGATATGTAAGACCAAGTCTCCGATAAAGAACAAACAACTCATTTATTTATTTATTTAAAGAATTTGCCCTTGGTTGGGTTTATGAGGGTTCCTATCTTGAGATCTGAATGTTAGCCCAGGTTTAGTCCTGTCTTTCAGACTAGATTCACTGCTTTAATCAATTTATGTTCTGCATCTAGACATGAGACAAAAAATGTATAACCCTCCCCAACCTTGTACTCCCCTGTAGCCTTATCTTCCCCATCTTCTTTAATTTGAAAAGTCTATCTTTAATGCAAGTTGCAATCCTCCACAAAATATAATATATACGTAAACCAAAGGCTTTGTAATAGCAAAACTTTGGTGCAAAAGGAATTGAGTTTTTGCCACAAATTCTGATTTTCTAGCCCCTATATCTTTGTGACCCGATGTCGTAGATCTTAGATTTTTCAAACTATGGCTTCTGTTTGATCAAATAGTTGTAGTTTGAAATATTACAGGTTTACACCATCAAATTGCAAAGCTAGAGGGATTAGAAAATTTGAATTTGTGGCTAAAACTCAATTCCTTTGTAAAAAAATTGCGCTTATTTTTCATTATTTTATTAGGGCATCCTTTTATGTAATGATTGTAAAAGCTGGTGAATAAACTTATCAATAAATTGTGCAATGAGTTTTAGGTTTTAATTTATTCCCTAATCTGTTCGTTAAATTTATTGAACTGGCAGATTTGAAGCTCAGCATTGAGTTAATTTACTTGCTTTGTTTAGAATATACCCTAGCTGGCTGTATGGCCCAGCCCTGGAGTCCGAATATTCCAATTATTAAAAGGGCATTTCAAAATGTTGTGTATGAAATTCTCATTATTTATACAGACAATATCCAGCAAAAAATCATAAAGCTAAAGGCCGGGTGGATATTTTTAAACGCTCTTTTAATAACATGCATTTTCATAGTTTTCTAAAACAAACTTGCTATCGATTTTTTGTTTACTATTTAAGGACGATTATTTTTAATAAATCTTTAGAAGTTTGAAATTACACCTTAAATATAACACATTAAGAAAGCTTCAAACGAATTTGAATTCACCCCGCCCACCCCCCCACCCCCATCCGGCAGTAGGGTCTACTGAGAAGGGTTGAGCTTAAAATAAGATAAACTTTTTGCTGGATTGGATTTCTAAGATCCCTAAAACAGGTCCTCAAGTTTTCAACCATATATATGCTTGAGTGACTAAAAATCTCGAAAGAAGTGAAGGAAAACACCTTTTCCTATTTAACACATTTAACATATCCTCTGCTCGGAACCTCTTTTTTTCGGAACAAAAATGGATTTTGAAATAATATATTTAACAACAAATCATGTTACAATAATTGTTATTGACCTGAATCTAAAATAGTGCAGTAGGGTTTACTGTTACTTCATTCAAACTTTTTTTACCAGGGTTGTTGGAGTTGAGTCTAAACCGGCTCTGGTCAGCTAAGTCTAGTGGGAGGGGGTAGAATTGTAAAGTTTTTTGTCCTAAAATTTCTACGCCTATATTTACATTCAAAGAATAATAGAGGAAGAAATTGAGAAACGGGGAAAGAATGAAAGTTGCTGAAGACCCTGCAGATGGGAGACGAAGTAATTGTAAAACATAAATGTATTTTAGATAAAGAGAAGCACTGTACTGGTGTACGTGTAATTTTTAAAATGACAGTTTACGAATAAAATATAGAAATTTACGCTAACTTATAAAAAGTAAAACTTGAAGATTATTGGGTTTAGAAGCTCGAGGGACAGCAGTAGGTTAAGGTAAACCAACAGGATCTTTTAATTTGTATATAGGTCCTTAATTCGTTAGTTTGTCATGAGCCAAAATAGCTTCACAACATTCGTTGTCCCAGTTCTTTAGATGGGGCTGTTGAACGTAAATGTTTGATGTTGAGATTGATCCTGGGTTAAAATGAGGCGGCGCGTTTTAAGCATTAAAGATTACAATTAACATAATGATGTTTTATATGAATATCCACTTCCCATTTTATCGCCATACATTTATCATATTTAATTTGTCTGAAACCTTAGAATGTATACACTATGCTTCCTTTTCTAAAAAATAAATTGGTCGACATTTCACCAATTTTTATTCGCTTTTGACAATTCTGATAAGAAATAATTATTTTAAATTACATGCTATTCTAGTATTCTATTATATCCTATTCATTTGTTACTTTATAAAAAGAAATAAACATGCCGAAACCATACAAATCCTTCATTAAGGAACGATTTACAAATTTTTTAATGATCATTTAAGTGAAAGATAGGCTTCTTAACATTTAACTTATCTATGACTTTATCACAATTCGTCCTCATCGTTTATTCTTTTAAATCTTTTATCTTCTCATTCTTTCATTTTCTTGAAATAATACCCTTTAACTTCATTAATCCAGCCAGCCTCTTTTTTTCTATATCCCATTTAAGTATCCCCCCCCCCTCGTTCATAAATTTCTTTCCCCTAATATATTATCCCCTCTCTCTCATAACTACTCTTTTTTTAGTCACCCCTCCTCCACCAGCTCCCTTGAGTAGCAGAGGATGCCTAAAAATTTAGAAATTCAGTTTTAATAAAACAATAACAGAAGGGTTTTTGTCTAACTTAATATGGATATATGTAGTAAATGCCCTACTCCAATAAATACTTTTAGACTCGTATCAATCCAGATACAACTCAGTCTAGAACTCCAGGTTCATCACGCAAACCATAGTCAATATTAATCAGGATACAACTCAGTCTGTATTCTCAGGTATCTGTCTTACAAGATACAACTCCATCAGGAACTCCAGTTTCATCACGAATACCAAAGTAAATATCAATCAGGATACAACTTAGTCTGTATTCTCAGGTATCTGTCTTACAAGATACAACTCAATCAGGAACTCAAGGTTCACACAAATACCATAATCACTATTAATCAGGATACCACTCAGTCTTACTGGATACAACTCAATATAATTCTTAATCTATATCCACCGTTTAATAGAGTGATTCAGGACACTTCTTGTTCGATAACCAAGAAGGATTTCTCTCACACTGTAATCACAGTGGAGTATTATTCCAACTGACGTTTATTTTGATTTCTGTGTTACAGGTTAAGTTAATGGACGTAATTACAAGTTTTTCGTAGTTATATACAAGCTTAGTTAAGCTAATCACAATATTGATTTGACGTAGTTAATTTACAGACATAGCTAGGTTAGGTTAATTACAACGCAAGTTTTGGGTAGTTATTTACAAGCACATTTAGATTTACAGACAATGTAATATAACTAGGTGTGTTTAGGTTTACAAATATAGGGTTTGCTACGATATTTGTTAGATATATACTAACAACAATTCAAGAATAGATAAATGAATATATATTTAGATTTGTTACAAAAAAACAGTTCAGAAAAAGTATTTTCCCCTTGCCAAATGTTACCAACCAACTTTCTTTTAGAATTTAAAATGTTTTGTAAAATTAGATAATTTTTGTAATTTTCTTCGTTCATCCATTGTCTTCAACATTTAAACTGAACAGTGCACAGGCAGGCACTGCACATGAATTTAGCATACCGTTAATGCAATGAATACATACACTACTACCTATGCTGTACTTAATTACAGAAAAAGAAACTGTGTTTGTGTACATGAACCTATAGTACTTTATTAAAGTATGCAAACATCTTTATAAGTTTTATCATTTCTATCTAAATGCCGTTTATTTATTTTTGTCTATTTAACCATCTATCTATCTAGTATATTCTATCTACCTGAATCCCTATCTCCCACTCGATCTATTCTAAGTCTCCATATATGAACTGCGCGGTATATTATCATCATATTAAATGCCCCATATATTATTGTTTTATGGATTCATATTCAGAAAAGGAGGGAGGGGGCATCAATGGGTATGTAAAGTATTAAATAATAAGCCAGATTCGAGTCAGATGATTGTATTTTAAGCCAAGCAAATTACCTCGATTGCAGAAGAAAAGATATAGAAAGATTGAGTACAGGTTGGAAGAGGACCTCGTACTGCAATTAAGGATCGAGTGTAAGTGGGGAAATAAGATTGAAAATATAAATGAAAGATGGATAGAACGAAAAATGGACTAGACAGACAGAAAATAGAGGTTATTAAAGCCGGATAGCGAGCGAGCCAATTTGTAAACTTTCAAATAAAACATAATTAAATGTTTCAACTTTAAACAGCTGGTTACAAAGATGAAAGGGGGGACGAGGGAGGTGTAAATTAGGCTTTGTTGTTGTGTTGGTTAGAATGAAAAGAAGTTAATTTGTTGAATTCCTCAAGAATGTTTTATGTTCTCTTCGGTTTCTCACATTTTTCCATTCTCTATACCTTTGTCAGTTTGAATTTAAACATATTTTAAGCGATAAAATAGTCGCTTTTAAGAAAAAAATGTTGCACCCAAATCATTTTATGTAAAAATTATAAAAGATAGACATTTTTGAAATGAGTGTAAAAAAATGCTTCAAACGTTTTTGGGAACTTTAAAAATTACTCATATTACTATTTTGAATATTTTTGAAAAGTTAAAACTTTAGAATTTATAAGTTCTTGGTTCTTAATAAGTTATTCTTAGATTATTATGGCTACAAAAATATCTAAATATCTGCTATATAAGATAGGTTATATTGAATATGTTTCAAGCCAAGTTTACACTTATGTAACCCCTGAACATTGTATATTCAACAATGATGGTTAAAATATTCTAAACCTTCAGCAAAACATTCCGAACAGACCGTCAATCCCCCAGACGTACAATCAGCTATACATTATGAAGGGTAAAAAGATAGATAGTATTAGGTTTTTACAGATAAGATGGCACTACGTAATAAAGGTAAATAAGCATAAAGTTTATTTTTACAGGTTAATTACCATTATAAAGATCTAATAATAAATATGATATAATACTTGCAATGCTGATTAAATAATCATGGACGTATATTTATTGCTAGAGCCAATTTCATTTTCAAACCTTTTGTTGGAGAGTATTTTAGTTTGATAAACTTAATTTTATTCAAATAATACCAACTCAAAATATTTTAAAATTTGTATTCCCTATTTTCCTCATAAATAATTTCCAGATTTACTAAACTGCTAAGTATGAATCGACGACAATAATAAACTTAAAAAACACATTTCTGCATTGCTTCCATTAGAGCTTGAATTAGAACAAGTGAGAGATGAAGGTTCAATAGATAGAAAGTCTTGGCAAGACATTGTAATTACTTAGTTAATTAAAGTAGTTTTTACCTGACTGCCTGCATACCTACCTGTCTGACTGCCTGTCAAATTCTTGTCCACTCTTGTGACTATGTGTTTGTGTTTAATTTCAGCTATGCATAATATCTTGATAAAATAATATTTGTTACATATGTGCAATGTACATAATTGTATGTAGGGTTGTTAATCGTTTTTGTAAACGATCGTTAAACGATCGTTTTTTGTTTCGTTTTCAAAAACAATCGTTTCGTTTTCGGAAAAAACGATCGTTTTGAACTTTTAGAAAACGAATAACGATCGTTTTTAAAAACGATCGTTTTTATTAAAACGATTTGCGACCGTTTTTTATATGATTGTTTTTAAAAAAACGATCGTTTTTGAAACGACCATAACGAAGGTTCGTCGACAACGAAGGGTAGTCGTTAACGATCGTTAACGAAGGGTCGTCGTTAACGATCGTTAACCAAGGGTTGTCGTTAACGATCGTTATCGAAACGACGAGCTTTATAAAAACGGTCGTTTTTGGAAAAAAAATTACATGCAACTTTATTGAATGTCGTCTTACATGAAGTTTAACAGTTGTGGGGAGTTAAAACTTCTTGATATTTTCTTAAAAACTACTCAATGATAAGTACAGATGCCCTCCAGGTGGGTTTCCTCTCTTCGTTAGCGATCGTTAACAAAGGGGTCGTCGTTAACGATCTTTAACGAAGGTTTGTTAACGATCGTTCACGAAACGACGAATTTTATTAAAACGATCGTTTTGAAAAACGAGCGTTTTGAAAAACGAGCGTTTAAAAACGACCATTTTTATAAAACGAACTTTTCAAAAAACGATCGTTTCGTTTTCGATTTTTCGTCGTCGTTTTCATAATGAAATGATCTTTTTTCAAAAAATGAAAACGTTAACATCCATAGGCGTTGGTTTGAATATGTGCGTAAGCCTGCAATGTATTTGATATTGTTTCACATCAGTAATCTATCTTAAGGAGAAATTTTCAATTATCACCTAAAACTAAATAATTCTAAAAAAGATACTGCAGATGATGGAAAAAAACAGACATTCAAAAAAATACATAATGATAAAATGAATCAAAAACGTTTCTTTAGCGCGATTTTTAAAAAATAAATTAATTTTGACAATAGATATAGGGTCTGTACTCTGTAACCGAAACACGTCTTATGAAACATGATTGTTGTGGTGTAATAGTCAATTTTTGTAATTCTAAGAGCACAAGAGTGTGCTAAGAAAAATTTAAAATTTGATTATTATTATTATTATAAATATTTTGTCGAAACAGATAACTTAGGATGTTGATCTTTGTTAACATCTTTTTAACATCTTATTTTATCATATATTTTTAACATCTTATTTTATCAAATATTTTTAACATCTTATTTTATCATATATTTTTATTTAAATGGAAATCTTCTTACTCAAAGGAAGTCGCAGAGATGTCAATCATATATGAAAATTTTAGATGAGGTTACAAAAAAGATCAAATAGATATAGTTTTTAAAATCTTTTTTTTTGTAGATTCGGAGGTTGGTTCTAAACCTGGAGATTGGAGGAATCAGAACAAAAATCCTCAAGATTGGAGGGAGCAGGAATCGCCTCCATTAACCTGGAATGAAGCTCCTATAGGGGTTGGAAGTGGTGGTTCCTCTGGGTTTGATTCAGGAATGTAGATAATTGGTCATATTATAGAAACTCGGCCGTTCTTTCTCCTCTCATCTCACTATTGCCCCCCTCCCTTACCTCATACTCCCTACTTCTAAAGATTTCAAAAGTCAATCTAGTCAGTCCCTATTTATCTTCAAAGTATTCTATTAAATTATATTGATAAATCTAGTATAAATAATCTGTCATGTTTGCATTATATTCAAGATTTTTATTTAAAACAATTATTACTTTGCCGTTAGATTCTGCTCCTAGTTCGATAACCTACCAGTCTAGCCTGTCAACCCGGGCACCTCTATCAGATTTTACGGAACAGGGTGCCCGGCCCAAATCCTCGGGAATGACCAAACTGTCCTCTATCGAGGTTCACAGGGAAGAGTCTGGCTTATTTCCGCTTCGCCCTGCTGGAGGTATCCACCGTAATAGAGATGAGACCAGTTCAAGTTCACTTCGTCCTGTTCATGGTCCTCAACGTAGTACAGATCTATCTGAACATTCAGGAACATCAAGCAATCTATCAATCGATCAAATCCACCAAAACTTTAATTGTTAATTTCATCCAATATGACGGAATTCGTTTAACCTCCACGGAAACAGCATGAGCAGTTTCCTGTTATTAAACAAAATCATGAATGGTAATTTTAATTATTTAACATGTCATCTGTCATTGGTGCTGAACCCCATTACCTAATGACTATGACTGAAAAGAAGGAAACCATATTAATTGTATATTTCTATCCCCCGTTATTATTTAAGTTTAACCTGCCTTCGGCAAACCTTAATGAACCTACTAATATTTTCAAATTAGAAGTGTTCACTACAGTGAACGCTTTAAAAACCAATGCAATGACGACACTTACGTATTCGTTTTATTCAATCTTACAAGACTGTAGTCATGTACATGTACATGCAGCAGTGTATACAGAATATAAATACAGTTTACTTGTGTCTAATATTGTCTTTCATATCTATTAGTATTTATATCCCTAGCTAAAATAGTATTAGTATGTTTTTCAGTACAAAATTAGTGAGTTTTAGAACATTATCCATTGAAAATGAGTATTTTAGGAATATTTAGAGGTTAGACGATATTTAATTTTGTAGGGTCACCAAAACTGCCCATAGTAGCTCATTAGTGCCCTTTCCTAATGTTTTAATACCACCTTTTGGGGCTGTTAAGAATTTGAGGTTTAAGGGGTTGGAGGGAGGTAAGGGGGGGGGGGTGATTTATATAGTTGTTAGATTTTAAATGTTCTCGAGGCAATTTTGTCCACTTTACAGATAGATTTTAAACTGTGTAAAACGTAATCGTTTCATTCAAGAGATCTTAAGTTTGTCATATTGAATACATTCTGAAAATAATTAAAATAAATATATTTTAAAACTAGTAAGATGCATTCTTTAACTGCATTCCAGGCGTGGTGCATTCCAGGCCCATTCAATCAATTAATCGTGTTCTCTTTGTCTGATATATGGCAAGTCAATAAATAAAAGAGGATTAGTGAATCAATTTTTAAAAACAGGTTTATTTTCAGATATTTTATATTTTAAGCTGTCTTACTTTAAGCGTAGATAAACGTAGAATACAACCACAATCTTGAATTGGTGCAGAAATTTCCCCTTTCTCCGAATAAAAAACATAAATACAAAAATTCATTATTTCTCAGATAGGGAGTTGCATAAAATGTGTAGCACTCTTTGATTAAAGGATCATATAGATTTCATTGCCACTTAATCCTGCAATTCAAACCTTGGGTTTAAGAAATAAACATGATCTGAATGAAACAAAGTCTAACTGCTTGATGTTGAGTGTAGGAGGGTTAAGTGATGCCGGATACCACTCCCTTGTTCCATCAAGATCACCGACTGTATCCTACAATCCGTCATCATCACCCTCATCATATCCTAGGTCTCCGTCTACATCATTCAGTACTTCTTCATTTGACACTTCTTCAACAGGAGGTATGGTATCATGTTATCTTTACTTTTCTTTGTAAAACTAATTTTTCAGCCTTTAAAAAAATATTTAAATCTTCATAACTTGCATTTTCATTTGGGATTTAGTAACTTGCAAGTAGCGATTTCTAAAAAAGTGCTCTGAACATTTTTAGAGAAAATCATTAGCAAGTTATAGAAAGAACAAAGAAGACATTTATTTCACAGTTTTCTGTTTCTTTCTGTAAAAGTGTGCACAGTAATAAAGTGAAAAATCTCAATTCAAAGGAACTGAGTTTTAGCCACAAACTCAAATATTCTTATCTCTATATCTTGGCAACCCAATGTCGCAAACTTTAGATATTTCAAACTATTATTTCTGTTAGATCAAATAATCTAAGTTTGAAATATCAAAGGATTAAACCCACTGGTTGCAGAGATATAGAAATTAGAAAATTTGAGGTTGTTGCAAAAACTCAATTCCTTTTTAGTCAAAGTCCATCATGATTCATGTGTTGGAATTTTTCTTACGAAATAGCTCTGCACAAACCTGATCGAAAATAATTCAAAAGTCAGAATTTAATTTCAAATCAATCAAATCTGGGCGGGAGGCAATAACTCAAAGACGTTTGATCATCTTACTTGTTTTACCATCTAGATTATAGGGATATTTGACAGTCTTGCTTTAAATCATCCGGTTCCGTTAGATTTGATTGACAAAACTGTGCATGATGTATAATTTTCAAGATCTTCCCAATACTTTTCAAATATTTACACAATCCTGATACTGATAAGATTTTCTTTCTCTCTTCCCCTTCAATATAGCTTTTTAAAAGAAAATAACAGCTATACCAGATTAAGTTTGTAAATTGTAATACTTTGAATTTTAATTTGGAACACAAGATCTGACTTCATGCAAGGTTCTTAAATCGTGAGATTTCTCCTGGTCTAAATCTAGACATATGTCAAAACATGAGCTGTAGGGAGCACAATTTAAAAACAGTTACAAAACAGATTCAAACGTTAAACATAGACCAAATTAAAAATCTAACACAAATATTTGTTTTAAGTTATAACATCTCCCCCCCCCTCTCAAGTTGTACATCTCATTTCCTATCTTGCCAACTTAACATTATGTTAGCTTCTTCTTACCTTGCCTGGCCTACTGCTAGAGCTGCCAAACCTCATTTGCCCCCAGTATATAATTTACAGTATATAATCTCAACACAAAACGCCATTATCTATTTAATTCCATTCACATTTGATTCAAACTTCAAGTCACGGGAGAGCAGAGCTTGGCAGAACAACTCAAGTCATGCCCGTATCAAGATTTATATCAAATACAACTAGCGTCTGGATCTAAATGTTTCGTTGATTAATTGATTTTATTTATGTGCAGGGAAGACGAGCTCTGCGGTTTGGAACGTACGCGCAACACGTGATACTTGTCCCTCTAGCCTCAGCCCGAGGCATCCCCGCTCTTATAGACGATCCACAACACCCCTTATCAACAAGAACAAGTTAATAAAAAAGTGTCAGTTTGACAAGCTACCAGATGGCCTGGTGGTTAAGATTATCTCATATTTAACCTCAGTCGATATCATCAATATTTCTCGGACTTGTAAACGCTTGTATTTCCTATCCTGGGAGCCAGACCTTTGGACAAGTTTAACTTTGACCTCAGCCAATATTGAGACAGACCGAGCTATCAAATCCATTTTGGAGATATTATCACGAAACTCTGGGTTAAGCTCTGTTCGTAGCGTGTGCTTGAACGGGTCAACACGACTGACCGACCGAGGGCTTGGTGTATTGGCCCGGCGGGCCGGCCTCCTCAGACAGCTTGAGGTTCAGTATTGTCCTGGAGTTACAAATGGTGGACTTCTTGATCTTGTTTCTAGGTGCCCTCACCTCGTGCATCTAGATATTACAGGTTAGAATTTAGTCAAAGGAACTGAGTTTTTGCCACAAACTATGATTTTCCAATCTCTATATCTTTGTAACCCAATGTAGTAGACCTTAGATATTTCAAACTATTTAAACTTATAGATAAATTAATCCAAGTTTGAAATATCAAAGGTTTACACCATCAGGTTTCAAAGATATTGGGATCAGAAGATTTGAGTTTGTGGCAAAAACTCAATTCCTTTACAATAGCAAATAAATCATACTGTACGTAAATTCAGGTTCTTTTAACCAAAACAGATACAAAGGAACTGAATACTGATTACTTCAACTTTCCAATATTGATATATACAAGTTTACAACTTTTTAAACTTAAAGGTCTAGGACATCAGATTAACCCTATCTCAGCTGGGTTACTTGAAAACCAGGATATGCTGGGGGGGGGGGTCAATTTGATGCCCCCCCCCCTCTAAATCCCATGTTTGATGTCCAAATATGACAAATGATACATCATTAGAAAGCTCTTGTCTTCTACTTTTAGAATCTGCAAAAAAATTAGCAAATTTGCAAAAATTGAATTTTTTATCGCAAAATCCAGTTATATAGTAAAATGTTTGCAAACAAAATTTGTCCAAAAAAATAAAAAATTATACATTTCTGAAAAGCCCTTGACCATGCCATTTCAAATATGCAAAAATTTTTGCAAAATTTTAAATAGCCTGATTTTTAATCAAGAAAAACTAGAAATGTGCAAATTTCCTTTGACTGGTCGTTTGCAAAAAATTTGCAATTTTTTTCGCAAAACTTGTGCAATTTGTTTCCTTATGTCAAAGACTTTCCAAAAAGCTAAATTTTATCAAAATCTGACAAGTGGAAGTGGGTCAAAACAAAGATTTAGTTTGTTACAGGAAAAAGCAGTCATTCAGGCAGTGTGCCTGAGGACTCAGGCAGTTAGTATTAAAGCCCGGTTTAGGCCTAAAGGGAGGGCTTTGGCTATGTAGGAAAAGTCAGAAAATTTCAACAGCCTCAGACCAATACTTTTTGAGTTATGTAAAAAAAAACTACAGGGGGGGGTCAAATTGACCCCCCCCCCAGCAGGAACAGGGTTAAGTGATTAGAAAACTTGAGTTTGTGACAAGTAGTATTTATTTTCTTTTTCTTTGTATGCTTACATTAATTCAGAGAAGTATTCAACCGTTTTTATCGGTTGATTTTTAATTAAATAACAACCTCTAACTATTTTTTTTTCATCCCTTAAGTTCAGGCAAATTTATTGAGTTAAAAATCGCATTTTCCTTGTTTGTCCAGTTAGGACATTTTTTCTGCACACCTTAACTTTCAAGAAAAGAAATCCCCCATCTCTTACTGTTCATGGAGTTCAAGTAGAGAAATGTGAGAATACGAGAACTAAGATTTAATTATGATAAACATTGAATCGGTTTAATCTACAACCCTAGATACCAATCTGTTTACGAGACTCATGCTCCCCCCCCTCTCCCCTTGCCCTCCCAACACTACCCAATCTCACTGAAATGAGTATTAGGAGGAGGTAATTTAATAAGAGCATGTTAGATAACTTTAAGCCTAGAGATATCTATTGTGTGATGCATCAAGAAGGGCTTAGGATAAGGCTGGATTATGGAGTATTCAAAATGCAAGACCAAGTCTCACAGCTCGATAGAATAACACAACGAAAGGGGGCAGGGGGGTAGAGTTAATGTCAAATTTGTTTAAATAATAATTATTTACAACTGGGATACAATAGGGATGTTAAGGGAATTTTTATGGTTAAGTAAAAATTTTAATTTCCCGAAAAAATAGTTGTACACAATTTTATCGTCTTTTGAGATTAAAATGCGCGAATTTTTCCCCGAAAACTTTACAGATCGGGTGGTTATTTTACATAAATGTCCCAATTGGGACATTAAGTAACCTAACCTCCCACTGTTGGGGAATCATAGGTTAGTAATGTTGGTAAAAAGGCGGTAAAATATTTTAAGGATTAGAAACTTCAACGCAAAAAAAGAGACGTCGTATTTTAGAAAAGTCAACATAACATGACATTTTAAAACATTTTTTAGCAGACCTTTTATGCAATTTTTACAAGACAACAGAATAAATGTAAATGTAGATTAACTTTCCTTTATGATTAAGTAGATCAATTGATATTTCGTAAAATACTCTCTGTATCCAATTTAAGTGGTTCAGTGTATCGTGAAGCTTATCATGAAGAATTAATGGAATACATAATTTGTTCTTGACCTGTAGAAAGGAAGTATAATTGCGCGTGTTAGGGACAGGAAGATTTAAAAGATTACACAAAGGATTGATTCAATGAAAAGGGGTGGGGGCCTGGGGGGGGAAGCTATTCCCACGATTGTAAAAGTTTAAAATGTCATCAACTGCAATAAATATATAACTACATAAACCATTTTTCAGTTTCAGTTGTTGTAAGTAGACAAAATCTTAGACCCCTGATTCTCATATAGGAAACATAAAACATTAAGATGGATCTAGGTTTGAAAATATGAAACTTATAACATCTATACAGTCACCAGCTTCTCAAAGAACAGTTAATTTTTGAACAATCATGCCTAGAATTTTATCTCCCTCGGACGGATCTATTTACTATAACTTCCCTACAGAACATTTAAAATCAATGCCATCTGGTGTTGTCTATTTTAAAATCATGTAAGAATATAGAATGATTGACTCTGCAGTATCATTCTATGTACGTGGGTAACCCTATACAATTTACATCATGCATTGTGCACAACTGCATCGTAAACAGAAAAATTAATCGTTATAAAATCATAATGTGCTGATAAGAAAAATCCTAAACAAAACAATTTTAAATATTGTCAGCTAATCTCTTTATCTATCTATTGGTAATCAAGAGATAAAATTCTGATTATACTGCTAAATGATCAATTATCATTATTTATCTTATATGAACTTGCAGAAACTGTTGCGTGATCTAAATCCCAAGCATTTAACTAGATAAATATATAATTTCAATAAATTATAGATTTAGAGCTTTGAAAAATAATGATAAACATTTAAAATTATTATTATTGGTTTACAACATTTAATCTTAGATAATATTCGCACATTTTTTTTGAAAAGATTGAAACGTAATAAAATTAATTAAATCATAAATATGTCGATATTTTCCCGTTTCCCATTTAATCCAACAATCTAGTACTGGTCGATTTGTAATTCAAATATGGTTCATAGTTAGTTTTTGCAAGCACTCTCTTTAGGAACTTATTATTCTGGATTCTTTACATTTTAAAGCTTATACTAATATTGATTTTCTCTGTTATTTAAAGTGTTTAATGCATGGAATATATATCTTTAAAGTATATCCTTTAAAGCTTATACTAATATTGATCTTCTCTGTTATTTAAAGTGTTTAATGCATGCAATATATCTTTAAAGTATATCCTTTAAAGCTTATACTAATATTGATTTTCTCTGTTATATAAAGTGTTTAGTGTATGGAATATATATCTTTAAAATATATTCTTTAAAGCTTATACCAATATTGATTTTCTCTGTTATATAAAGTGTTTAATGCATGCAATATATATCTTTAAAGTATATCCTTTAAAGCTTATACCAATATTGATTTTCTCTGTTATTTAAAGTGTTTAATGCATGCAATATATATCTTTAAAGTATATCCTTTCACATTGTTAGACTCTGTCGAGCAAATCAATCACAGCTTTGTTTTTAACATTTATTTTAAAATTCAAATTTAAATATTTTAGATTTTTTTTTAAAAGAGCAGTGAATGTTTTCTCTGACTATTGTATCTTTTTTTCCTTTTAGACAAAAAAATATTACACAACAATTGCCCAGAGCTGCAACTCTCTGTTTTTGCAATTTTTATTTTTCAAAATATTCTTCAATTTAATATCTTGGGCCATATTGATTGGATTGTAGTGATTCTGTATTAAATAATTTCTAGTTTGTATTTTATAATTGTGGTATGAAATTGATTTAATGTGAATGTTGGTTGGTGAGATAATGGTTTGTACTTGCTATATGTTTCTGAGTGCACTTTACAGTGAAAGTCTCATCCATTAATAGAACTAAATGTAAGTCTATTGTCTAAATTGACCTTTGGTCCCTAACTTTCCGGTTGTGAAGACAGCTTGAAATATTTATCATTCTCACATCCCCTTCATTTTTTATCTAGGAATTCTTTCCTTTTACAAGCATGGGAAAGAATTTAAAAAACTACATTTTTTGAACGTTTACAACTTCCTTTCTTCAATCCTCATCGAGAAAAAATGTTCTTTAAGGACATCAAACTTTAATGTAAATCTAAGAAATATTAAAATCCGTGATTGCAATTTTGCATGCACGCTTGCATGATCCTAAGGTTTCCGCGTTGTTGGGCTTTTAAAGAATTACACGATTATATGGCTTCCGATATATACAAAGTTGTTGGTTCTTAAGTTGAAGAACAAGAAACCTTAAAGGTTTATGGTTTTGAAATATGGGTTCCTACAATTTGTTTTAAGGATTTAAGATGAAATTCAAGTTTTTTTTATTTTCGGTGTTTTTGTTCTACGGCTTTATTAGTTTCAGGATTTTTTGTATTTTTCAACTCAAACATTCTATGGTTCTTGAGTACCTACCTAGAGGGGTTTGAAGGAGAAAGTGAGAGCTGAATACTGAGTACTGATTTATTATTATGCTCAAATTCATTCAAATCTTTTCATGGGGGATGGGGGGTGGTTAAAGAGGTTATTAGAATGGTTGAGGGAGAAGGTTTGATTGGGCTTTTTGTAGGCCATTACTTTTTAAGTTGTTTTCATCGACCTGAAATGTGTAAACTCCAGAAAAAAATCTTTCTTTACGCTGAAACATTTTACTGTCGGGTGCTTAACTTTTTGCATCTAACTTTCGGACATACTTAGACATTTTAAGAAGATTCTGGAATATAAATGAATGTGAAAAGTTTAAAGCGGATGGTTTATAGAGCTTATCCTAGAGAAATATTAACATTTTAAAACTTTTACGTCATTCTTTAAAGATTCATAACATCGAAGAAAGAGACATGGTGAATATTTCACGTGAAAATTAAAAAAAGAGGGGCGGGGGGTAAGGTCACTATTTTGTTTGTCGGCGTGGTCTTGTATGTACTAGGGTGTTTTTACAGCATGTATTTCTTTTCAAATTCTTTGGCAGCCAGGCTTGTCTCACATACTTTTTTTTTCTCATCATACAATGATAAGACATGCCTTCATAACATGTGATTTTAAAAAACATGTATTCAAACATCGACTAACGATATGAAATGTTGATTGTAAGAAGTGAATGAAAGAAACTAAATTATCTTTTCAATACGGTCCAAGTACGCAGCTATACCGTGCACCCTTGAGCGGTCAAACTCGTGACAGTATTTTAAACTATGTGCTTCAGTATATATTTACAATTTACAGAAAAATATTATAGTAATTCTGGCTCTTTTTCTAAATATCATCAGTTCCTGATTCAATATTCAACTTCAATATTTCCTTGATATAAGAGAGACCGTCCTTGCTAACAAGAGATCAGCTAGGGTGTCCGTGTAACCTTGAATAAATGTAATTTGTATAATTTGTTTATCTAGGCATTACTTGCAAGTTTTGTAGCTATTCATGAACTAACCTCGAAACTGTGAGCCATGACATTTTGCTTTTTACTTTCTTCTGTATTCATGCAAATAAACAGATATTTAAACAAAATATTTTTGAATGATGCTACTACATATCGTTGATATATTTAAGAGTTTTATCTATAAATTGTTAAAACTTTATAATTTTATTAAATTTCGTTGATTCAAATTGTATCAAGATTACCCTTGTAAATTGTAATGACGTTTGAAAAAGAAACTATTAATCAATAAATCAACCCATCTAATCTTATCCAAGTTAAAAGTTCTGAAAAGTGGCTGAGATTTTCTTTACTGAACATATTCATCTATATATAAATTTGGCTTGTCTGTTTGTTTGTTTGTCTGTCTGTTTGTATCCAATAAACGTCAAAACGGCTGAACCGATCGGGCCCAAATTTTTTGTGGGACATCTAGGGACCCCAGGGAAGGTTTATGAATGATCAAAATTTCAAATATTTGTCTCCATCAAAATTCGATCTTCATTAAATTTTTGAAAATTTTGAAAATCCACGAAATTTTTTGTGAAAATCCGCGAATTATTTTTGTTTTGTTTTACGATGTACACAAAGAGAACATGTTCACAATTAATTTAGAAGATGGGCGCGAAGCGCCCTCTAAGGCTAGTTTAAATATATTTTCTTTACATTCCTGTACAGTACATCATTCATTCTTAAATACCAAGCTCATTACTTTTTGTACCCCATGAAACCTCCCCTCCCTCTCTCCTCGGCGAATCTAAATTGCATTTACCCTCATTTCCCCACCCCTTTCTACCCGGCATCATACAAGTTCCTGGTAATTTGGACTTTTTTCTTTGCCCCCCCCTCCGTCCCTCCCTCCCTCCCCCTGCACAGTGGGGTATTAAGGGGGGTCAGCAAAAATGAGTTTGTAAGTTGTTTAAATGTTATGTTTAAGATACGAATTTCGACCGAAAACCCGCTATTTCATTGAAAACTTTTAAAATAGGATTTTTCAACAAGCTACTCTGACTAAATCAAGGGTTTGGCGTGCTGCCGAACCCTCTAAATCTTTTCTATATGGATGTTTGAATATTTTTAGATTCTTCCGAAACCGCTGTGCTTTCTTGTATTTCGAAATAGCTCGCTGTAACAAAGACGACATCCAAATATATTGCGGGTTTACAGGATCCATTCAAGGATAGATATATGAACGGGAAAAGTAATTATAAATTGAAATCATTATACACCAATGCAAGCTTTAATGATATAATGTTTGTAAATGAAAAGATTATCAGAATATATTCATTTTGAGATATTCTCACCATGAAACACAAGACAAATGCATTTTAAGAGGAATATTGTGACAAAAACCAGTCACCCCCCCCCCTGACCCACTAAAATACCCCACCGTGCCCCACCCTTACCAATAAGCCTGTCTAAAACACCGGTATGTAAATGAAAATATGGTTCAATATTATTCCTGCGCACTGAGCGCCAACCTTCTGCCAAAACAGAAATGGATACATTGATTGATCGAAGATAGAAGAAGTGGAGGGGGTGGGGTGGGGAAGGGGATAAAGGCCAACCACATCAATCTCGAGTCCGAACCACATTCTCCTCATTTTCTCGTCCGAACCACCTCGGAATCCTCGTCCTTTGATTATTTTGTGTTAAAAAGTTTCCAATTCTTAAAGATAAAACTATTTTTTAAAAATCTGGCCACGTTAGGGCATAAAATATGGATGGACTAAAATATTGCAATGATTATATCATGTTGGAATCTTCAAACCCATGAGAATGATGTCAAACTTTATTTAGGTAAAATTTAAATCTCTTCTGCCTCCGTAATGGCTAACCTTCGTGATATGAAAAAAATAGCAAAATATTCGGCATACCTCTGCCTATAATTTTCCCCATGGAACCACCCGGAAAAATTCTATGGTTTTCACTAGTTAACAAAAAAGATTGAAGTTCTATAAACTTGGAATTATTTGCGGCATTACACCAGGAATATCTGAAAATGCGCGTAAAAAAGGTGAACATTTTTAAAGACATTAAACTTGAAATCTTTAATTCAATTGAAACTTTTTTTTCGATTTACAAAAATTTGATATTTCATTTATGCCCTAACGTGGCCCGATTCTTTAAAAATAGTTTTATCTGATTAGACACTTTATAAAAATAATATTGAAAGGACGAGGATTTCGAGGTGGTTCGGACGAGAAACTGAGGAGAATGTGGTTCGTACTAAAGATTGATGTGGTTGGCCTTCCTCCCCTCGGTGGGGTAAAGGGCAAAAATACCTGCACCTAGGATGGAAAGGCAAACTTGAGAATTTTAATTGCTTTGTTTTCTGCCAAAAACTTCAATACTAATCTATAAATAAATTTGGCTTGTCTGTCTGTTTGTTTTGGTGTTTGTCTGTCTGTTTGTATCCAATAAACGTCAAAACGGCTGAACCGATCGGGCCCAATTTTTTTGTGGGACACGTGACCACAGGGAAGGTTTATGAATGATCAAAATTTCAAATATTTGTCTCCATCAAAATTCGATCTTCATTAAATTTTTGAAAATTTTGAAAATCCACGAAATTTTTTGTGAAAATCCGCGAATTATTTTTGTTTTGTTTTACGATGTACACAAAGAGAACATATTCAAAATTAATTTAGAAGATGGGCGCGAAGCGCCCTCTAAGGCTAGTGAGGGAAAACAGATAGGAGGAAGATCAAAAGTATAAAAGTAAAAAAGGATTTTAAAATAAGTATTGGTTGTTTATTTAAATTCACATATTGGTAAATCGTAATCAAAGGGAGTCTCTTGAATTTCATGCTTTTTACAACATAAATTGCAAGCATAAACTTTATGCGGTTGGTAATTTGTTCATACTTGGTTCAACTTTTTAACACCCTGTGGCATATTTTTGCTTTGCATAGTTAGTTATACAACCAAATGTAACTGTAGAAGAACTTAACGCATAAAGGGTTATGTTTTTTACAGTGCTCTGTTTGTATCATGAATATTGTTTTAATTAAAAAGAATTATTGAATTTAAAACGAACACTACATTTCCTAAAATAACATCAAATTTAAAACAGTTGTGATATGAAGGATTTGATATAGCATGAAATCTTTTTTGAAATTTAAACCCTACAATTAGTTTGGACCGAACATGCCTGAGGTGTTTAAGAAATCTTCTACCTCTATCTTTCATGTGTATATTCTTGGGCGTACCGCAACGTAGTAGAGTAGAACCATTGCTGTTTCGCCCCACCCTAAAATACCAATGTATCACTTTATCAAGTATCAATATCATTCTAAGCCAACTTTAGGCCTAAATACTTTCTATATAAGACGATAGAGAGGCTTTGGTCGTTGCTTACATTTGTTCGTGTATTTATTTTATCTGTAAAATTCGTTTGTGGGTTTTGCTGGTATGGAATTCAAACCCTTAACATATATAAATATAAATAGGAATGAAATTACCATGCAATCGACCGGTATTACATTGCTCAATGCACATTGAATTATCTTCATTATTCCTCTACATTTTCTTTCACACCTCAATATNCCCCTCTCCTAGCTCTCTTATCCCACCTTTTTTTCTCTCTCCTCTTTGATTAGACAGTATAATCTAAGAGTAATTTCTGATTGTAAATTGTGTTCCAGAAAACACAAGGCAATTAAAAACTATACTTTTTAAATATTTGGGTGATATTTAGAAAAAGGATTTTACAATGTGTTTTAGGTGAGTTCATCAAAAAAGATATTTCTAGACTCTAGTGTTGAATATTTTAAATTTAAAATATATTCTAAGACAGCCTTTAATGCAAAAAAAACGCGACGAATTTGATTGGATATTGCATGATATAAATAGATTAGAGTGAAGGTAACCCTCTCAATATACACAGGTAGAGGTTAATGCTCCTCGGCACTCTATGGACCAGGGGCCGTGTAACAATTAAAAAATTGTGAACTGTTTTCTCGTGTTGACTGAGAGTTATTAGCTATTTATTTTTCAAAAATGTCTCTCAGTTTTTTTGAAACAATATAAATACAATTTTAGTAATTTTAAATGTGCAATTATCAATTACAGATTGTGAATTAATTTTGTTATCGGAACCGTAAATTAAGAAGCAAAATATGTTTCTGCAACCTTAAACTTAATTTAGTTGGTTAGAGAACTAAGGTTATTAAAAAATAGTTTCAAAGGTTTGAAAATATTGTGAAAGCCCCCATTGTAAAAAGTAATGAATAGTGTAGCGGAAACAAATATTGACTACAGTGAGACCCATAAAACTGTAGAATAAGAAGACGAATAACTAAAGCTGTGACAAAAAAAACATAGCAATTTTACGGTGTACACATAACTTAATAAGCTAGCTCATTTTCAAGCATACTGGTAAAACTACTTGCTTAATTCCATCATAAAGTACAAAAAAATAATGATTAAATGTCGTCTTCCAATAACATAATTGTATGGGTCTCGCTGTAACTGTTTCACTTGATTCTTTCCTAAACCTCCGAAGAATCAGTTGTATTTGCAAATATATCTGGACTTTGAACAAATGTATTGTAGGGTTTAGGCTTGAGCCTTCAAGCACAGCAGTATTTCATTTAATGGCAACCAGAGACAAAGAAGGGATGGAAGAATAAAAGGTGTTGGACATGGAGGAAAGGTAGCCAGACAGCCAAGAGATAAAAGGTTGATCAGAGAGGATAAAGCTTTGGCAGTCTAGCTAGAGCTCCAGAAACATAACAAGTTTAAGGAAGGATGCAGGAAGGAAGGAAGAGATCCATTAAGAGACCTGAGGAGAGAATAAGGGTTGGAGTGGGACAATAAAAGAGGCAAGGAGGGGAAAAAATTACAGTGCAAATTTTGTCTATAAAGGAAAAATTAAATCGATTCTAAGAATGCAGCTAGAGCTAATTTTGGTTGGTTCTTCTGGATCTAATTTAAAGGTATAGGTTTCACTTTAGTGGCAGAGATAAAACAAGTAACAAGATCATCAAGATTTATAATGATTATAAATTATAATATCTTGGATTTCAATTAATTTAACGGCAACAGCAAAAACTAAGGCGGGAGTGGGGAGGTAAAGAAGGGGGGTGAAGGGAGGAGGAGGGTCAGTTCGTGAAGGATATAAAAAGGGGCTTAACAGCTGGAAGTCTGCAGAAGAACGACAGGGGGTCTCTATATCACCACATCCCTTGAATTTAAGTAGCTACGCACTCAGGAATCCGAACTCTTTAAATGGAGGAATACGCGATCGAAAGGGAGGGAGTCAAACTTACTCAAAGCAAGATTTAAAAGAAAAACCCGGTTATTTCAATGCCTCAATTTATATTTGTGGTGGTATGAAAAACTTGTACTAGACAATAAGAGATAATTTTTAAAATGTTGGGTTTTAGGAAATCCACTAAATTTTTAAGTTAATTATTTTATCTATGAAAAACTTTTACAAACATCTCAACTCGTATTTGGTAATTTTTAAATTTTAATAATTATATCATAAATAACAGATAATCAAGAAAAAGACTTATTTGCGTATCATAATCTGCAAGCATAGTCGGTATTATTGTACCAAGTACATGTATACATGTTACAGTATAGTACATGCACCCCTTGACAAAAGAAAAATTAAGAGGCAGTTAAAATTGTCATTTTTGCAAAACGTGAGATAATTTATTGCCATTGTGCAATTCAGGAACATGAAACTAAGAAGTTAACCCTCTGTGATATAGACAATAATAAAAATACGCAGATAAATCCAACAATATTTTAATTATTTTATTTTAGGATGTCCTATGGTGACCACAGTAAGTTTACCGGTGCATCCCTCGAAGCCTAGACCAAGCCTAGCCCTTGAGTATCTGGATCTAAGTGACTGTAACGGTGTGGACGATACCAGTGTTCGTTTAGCGGTAGAGAACTGTCCTCAAATACAATATCTTTTTTTGAGAAGATGCAGTAATCTTACAGGTACTTGATTCATGTATGTAAATTAATATTTTAAAATTTTTAAAGACAATTAATGAAAATATCCCCAAAATATTTTACATACGTTCTAAGTTTAAGAATAAGATTACTGTGGATTAAAATTCAGTGTATTTTATCTATGAATATTTCAGATACCAGCCTAAAGTATGTTGCTTCATACTGCCTAATGCTGAGAGAGCTCAGTATATCTGATTGCTCTAGGAAAGTCGGCCATATTGAAACTAAGTTGATTCTGTTTTAATTTAGATATCATAATGAAATTTTGGAATTAAATTGGAATTTTCTGATTAGGAAATCAAAATAGTTTGAAGTTATCTATTTTTACCTACAGAGTGTCTAATATACATGGATTTTAAGTGACGACTTCTATATCATCTTTGTTTCGCGAGGCTCCTTTAATAGTATTCCAGATAAAACATTTAACAGTGAAGACAGCTAGTCTCAGTAATCCAAAAGTTGTCTCCCAATTTTGCATCTTCACAATTGACTTTTTAAGGTCCAGATTCCAATTCATAAAAGAACAGCAAAATTTTTAAATATTTAATATATCCGTCAATTTCAAAATACAAGAAAGTTTAAAAAGCGCCTGAGACGTGATGAATTTGTCATTCATAATTTAACAGAAAGCGAAAACGATTTTCATGTCGTCTTTTAATTTCCAGGTTTTTTGGGACACCAGCTAGAAAAAAATATAATTTCTGATCGATCAAGATGTAAAGGGTACCATTGTGCATCAGACATGAATAGAGGGTCACTTAAAATTACGTCTTAGAAAAAGATTTCTTTCGTAAAGTTAAAATATTTGCCGAATTTTCCAGGATTACTGATTCTGGTTTAGCAGAACTAGCAAAGCTTGGTCCCAGTTTAAGGTAATGAAAGTTTCTAACATTTCAATAAATATCCAAAATTCAAATCAGATCATATCAGGTTGTTAAGAAGTCCTTTTATTCCCCCCCCAAACTGTAGAATATTCATTAACGAACAACATATTTTTAACTAAAAATATAAACGAATGAATATGTTCATTCGATTTACGTTTGCGCTGCGCGTGTAATTTTTCTTCTTCAATCTTAATCTTTATTCTTCAGATACTTGTCTGTGGCGAAATGTCACCAATTGACCGACACTGGGGTTAAACAGTTGGTCCGACACTGCTATAAACTTAGGTAAATATTTTGAAAACTGTGATGACGAAATCCAGAGTGATAATGCTTAAAAACAATGTTGATAACAATAATTACTGAAATAATAATACTAAAACAATAATATTAATAATAGTAATAATAATCATTAAGATACCTGAACCTGCGAGGATGTGAGCGTATCTCCGACCTCGCTGTGGAGGCAATGTCCAAGTCCTGCTCGAGACTACGTTCCCTCGACATTGGGAAGTGCGACGTAACTGACCTTGGTCTCCGGGACTTGTCGGTCAACTGTCCCAACCTAAAGAAGCTGAGTGTCCGCGGTTGCGAGATGGTAACTGATCAAGGATTGATCAATATAGCATATTACTGCAGGGGATTACAGCAGCTTAATATACAGGTAACAAATTAAATTAAAGTAAAATTACAAGCACATTGTTACTTCTTCATTCTAAAATTATCTTCCTACTTATTCAATTTAACTTCAATTTTGAAATAATATCTGGGGTATACTTAATATGTAATGTATTAACAATATCTATGTATCTAGGATGTAATGGGAGTTACAGTAGAAGGTTACAGAAACGTAAAGAAGTATTGCAGAAAGTGTATTATTGAACATACAAACCCTGGTCTAGGCTAGTTGCACAAAATAAACATTGATGAATGGTGAAAAAGTTACAAAGCGAAAAACAGTTCTGACGCTAAAAAATGTGAACCTGAAAAGATGTAAAATTTGGGATCCGTGAAAAAAAGTTCAAAAAGCTGCCATAATTATCTGCAAACTATAAAATGCAAGTTTTCCGCACGGTCTGTGATTTGTTTAAATATTTGCATAAGATTATATATTCATCTAGTCAGTGTATTTAAAATAAATAAATTTTACAACATCTCATTAAAGTAAATAGTTTTTCTACCAACTTTTTCTCCTGATAGGTTTGTTTAATTCTGATTGTAAACAATTATTCGCAGATTTGAACGCCAGCAAAAACAGATTGGTAAATATTAATGAACTCATCAATCCAAATGAAAACAACAAATTGATTGCTTTACAGTAGTCCTCAGTGAATGAATAGCTGACTTTTTTTTTATCCACATATTAAACTAAACAGGAAAAATATAGTCGGTTTAAACTAGGGTTTTAAATCAAGAAATTTTGCACGAAAATCGTGCAATAATTGCGCAAAGGATTATTTTAGAGTAAAAATTGCACGAAATTTCAAATAATTGCAATTGTGCAATGGTTCGCAAAAGCTATTGCGGCAAATAACTAAAGAATTTTGTATTTCTTTATGTCGAGCTCTATTTCGTTATATTTCGGGAAACAAATCCAGAAAAAAAATGAATGAAATTAAACCAATGAGAGCCCACACCTCCATCCGATCCCCCCCCCCCCCCATCTTCTAAAGTTTTTTAATGTTGTATTTGGGACTGGTTCAGAAAAGTCCCTTAGATACACAGAGGGATCTAGATATACAACCCGAGCCGTAGCGTAGACATAAGTCTCCTGCACATTACCGCTCTGGGTCCTGTGCTACATACAGTGCACAGGATATTCTTTAGTTACAGTGAGTCCCCTTGAAGATGAGTAGATTGGTATGGATGATGAGGAACCCAGCGTACCTTGGAAGTCATGAGGATGAAGATGAGAGGGAGATTGATTCTCTGGACTTAGCCCCAGTGGAGAGTAGTTCAGCTCCCATTGTTACAGTTCCAGCAGAGGACGAGGATGCAGCTGAGGACGGGAACACTGATCATTCTACAGAAGATGAAGGTAGAATTCATGCACCTGGACCATCAGGCTCAGTGGCCCTTGCTCAGGTAGAAGATGGAGTTAAACTGCTTGCTGTGGACAGGAGCTCCAAGGATGAGGACACCCTCCAGCCTCTCAAGGATCATACTGAGAAATCACTTCGGTCCTTTGATTCGTGGGTGAACAGAATGGAGCCTCCATGGAACCTTTGGTCAAAGGAACTAGATATACCAGACACCACCTAGGAAGATGTCATCATACGCCTCTATAGGCAGATCCATGATCTGGAGGTGTTCATAGAGAACCGGTGGAGGAACTACCCCTGGGAGCACCACAAGGACAAGGTGTCGATGAATGGACTCGAAGACACATTGGTAATGATCTTTAAGATTAAGCGTCTTGATGCTGAGTTCCTGAGGGATCCCATCCATGACCAAACTCATGATCCTAGATAGGATCATAGTTATTAACACTTGGCTAATATAACAGAATGATTTGTTAAGTATGTATATTTGATATGAATAAAATGTGCATAAACAAGTTAAACGTTATATGATTTTATTGGGGATACATAAGGTATACTTATAGGCTAGAGCAATTTAGGATCAACCGAACATATTGTGTTTATTAGTTATTTAGTAAGTGTTAAGAAAATACCATATTAACACCATTTATTAATTTTTTTTCAAGAATTCCCTCCCCCAGGGACATTTTTGAAATGTGTTGTTTAATTAGAAAATTTGGGTAATATTTTAATTATGACTTTGGTTTGGAACAAATCTCAAATATACAATTGAAGACAACATAATTTCTATCCACCCTTCATGTTTAAACTGGCATGTCCTATAAACAAAACCAAAAACGAATTCTTTTAAGTTTTTACTAAACAAATTATTTAAGGGTAACTTGACGGTAACTTGAAATAACGTCAATATGTTTAAACACACATTTTCTTATCTTTTTTTTAGGTCTTTCAACGTGTTTAATTTCGTATTCATGCGCAATGCAATGCAAAATTATAACTTAATTTCATACTAATCCGAAATTTCGTGCATACAAAAAAATTTATTTCTAATGAATGCGCAATTTTGTGCAAAACTGGTTTCGTATTGATACGCGTAACGCAAATGATGCGAAACTTCGAGCAAAATTGCGAAACTACACTTTAAAGATATGTACATTAATTGGTAAAACTAAGCTAAAAGCTTATAACTTCACAACTGTTTACTTTTAAATTCATAAAATGCTTTCTGTAACTGAATGAAAATTCCGGAAATGTAAACATGAAAAATCAGATTGTTTAATCAATTATGCATGAAAAAATTCAACGCCAAACTTCAACATATTTTAAACTCGTGAGGCTGCAGCTGCGACTTCATTTTTATCCAGTATCGACCACTGGACAAATTTTATGATTATTTTTACCAAAGAAAAAAAAAGAGAATTTCGTTCCGACCGGTCTTTTTCCATAGTATTTTGAATAATGTATTTCCTAAGATTACATAGAAAGAGAAAAGTCGTTGACAACTACTGCAGATACAAGTTGAATTGAACCGAGTTTTAATAATCTAAATTCGTATGTAAATGAAAAGCAGTCCCTTTATGCCTGAGTAAAAACCCCCAGATAATCATCGGTGGTTTTGTTCATTTCAACCATAGCCCTATATTCCTGTTTATAAGTCAAAAACTAGTCGTCTGAGGCTGTTCATACCATTTAATTACTTTTAAAAGCTTTAACACTAAATGCCTTAAGTCCTGAACCCAAAAGGCTGCAAAACGGGTTTTTTACCTGATTTTTTATTTTGACCCATGCTTAGTTTAAGGCCCCATCACTAATGATATCGATGTATTACATATGAGATCCATGTACAAAATTGATAATAGGGGGAGGGGAAGGGGAGGCCCGGGGGAGGGCTAACATTGTGCTCTAGGAAATTACCAATGGTTTTTGTTCACATAAGGGTTCTGATTTTGAGAATTTTTTTTCTGTTAAAAAACTTATTCTTTCGCCTAAATTTTGTATTTCTCTCTTAGTATGTATCTGCTGCTCATAAATATTATGGGCCCACCCCTGCGGCTCAACTTGATTAAAATCTAATTTCATCCAAACTTCCGAATTTGGCTACCAGCACCCTTCCCCCCCCCCCTAGGCTCCTCCCCCAACCCGGAACTTTCATGTGCCATCCACTATCTGCATAATATTACAGAAATATTCGTAAACTGACGCGTTGCATCTGGCATTTGCGTCGCGTGCCCGACGTTAAGGTCTCCTATAGGTTATATATCTAATACGGGATGTGACATGACACCTGCGGAATTACAACATGCCAAGAAACTGTTTATTTTTCACCTTTCAACCCACAGGGTATATAGGACCCCACGGTGGTATGATGGGAAGGGGGGGGGGAGGTACCAGCAAGGTCAACTTTTTCAAATTTATTCTTATTTTTATTCTGTGGTTGACGCTTATTTTAATACTTTCTATTCAAGCATTTATTTCTAAAACCAGCTCTTATTCACTGCTTAAGCATATTATCTTCAAATGAATGGAAATGTATTCGGGTAAAATTGGTAAATAAACTAAAATATTAAGAACTTTATATAGTATTTTTTAAGGGGGTGTCGCGTGCAACGCCTTGGCCTTTAATTTTACCTGAAAATAACTCATCTTTACTTTTGTGTAACCCTTGACAGTTTACATGTACCTTTTATAACTATGAAACGCTTTTTTCTGGATTTAGTTTTAAAAGTGATTGTCAAACTGATCTATTTTTGCTTGAAGGATTGCAACTTTGGATCACTGTGCACATCTTACCCAGTATATTTTAAAACAAGAAATAAAAATATATTTAGACGAAGATTATTTTCCTTTAAATTGAAGGCGTCTCTTTGATTATGTTTATGTGTCTTTCTGTATGAAAGCCTGGTAGAAATCAAAACTAAAAGTCGTCTTTATTGTATTCATTAAAAAACGACGCAAGTATGAGGCGTAAAAAAGAGTGTATCTCAAAAAACATGGGAGTCAACACTAGAATGTAAAATCGTCTTTGTTCCGAGCGACTTTCGTTTAAATGAATCTAAAAATTCTAGTAATCTATATACTAAACAAAAGTGACCACGTCCAGCATTTTGATCTCCAATAATCAAATTTGGCTTTACCATGCACCGCCTTTTTTTCAAAAAATCTCAACATGATATAACGTTTTAACGATACATAAACAATTTTCACTTTTTAAAACGTTTTTTTACAATATTTTTTTCATTTATTTTTTAAATAATTTTTGGTATGAGGCATAGTTGACAATTTCAAATGTTCATCTTTTTCTTCTTTCTCCATCTGCACGTCTGCAGTTTAACTCTCTTTTTCTTGCTTTCCTTTGCCCGGCCATTTATGGTGCTGGTTTTGAAAGAATGTTAAAGAGTCACTGTCTTTGCGCCATTATAAGATGTCTCCTTCTCCCTTTTTGGTTTTGTTTTGCTTAATCGTAATTGCAGACTCTGCACATTTTATCTACTTGCATGTTCTAGGTCACCATTCCTAGCACTTCAAGTTAGTTTCTATTTGCAGCGATGGAGCAATAGCTTCACTGCTATGAACCGCACATTTTTACTTTCCTATACAAGTAGGGATGTTAACGTTTTCATTTTTTTGAAAAACGATGGTTGCGTTATGAAAACGACGATGAAAAATAAAAAAACAAAACAATCGTTTTAAAACACGATCGTTTTTTATAAAGTTCGTTTTTTAAAAATGGTCGTTTTTCAAACGATCGTTAACGGAGAGAGAAAAACGGACATGAAGGGCATCTGTATTTATCATTGAGTAGTTTTTAAGAAAATATCAAGAAGTTTTAGCTCCCCCACAACTTTATAACTTCATGTAAGACAACATTCAATTAAGTTGCATGTCATTTTTTTCAAAAACGATTGTTTTACCAAAAGCGACCGTTTTTATAAATTTCGTCGTTTCGTTAAAGATCGTTAACGACAACACTTCGTTAAAGATCGTAAATGACTACCCTTTGTTAACGATTGTTAACATAAATGTCAATAATTTTTTTTTCAAAAGCGATCGTTTTTTAAAAAATCGTATAAAAAATGGTCACAGATCGTTTTTTATAAAACGATCGTTATTAGTTTTCTAAAAGTTTAAAACGAGTGGGTTGCGTTTAAAAACTATCGTTTTTTTCCAAAAACGAAACGTTCGTTTTTGAAAACAATTGAAAAACGAAACAAAAAACGATCGTTTAACGATCGTTTTCATAAACGATTAACAACCCTATATACAAGGAGGTTTGCTATTCCAACAAAGGATAATCAGGTGACCCGCTCAGAGGTAATTTTGTTGTAGGATTGTAGAGTCTCTTTTGCTGCTTGTGAGAAGGTTAGATGGTAGGAAGAGGAGAGTGGAAATGAGGATAAGGGTTTGTAGGAGTGGCGTATCAAGAATGTTTCATTAAAAACACTCCATTTGTCCATGTGTTTTACTGCTTCCCAGTCAAGTAAAAATCCTTAGGAAAAATTGCATTTAGTGTGTACCTCTGCGTGCATGAATCCGGAGTTGCCCCTTTTTATTTGCTGTGGAGCTGGAACAGGACCCTTCCAGAAAGGACTCTGATCTCTAAGTGGAGTAAATATAAAACCGGTTTAGTATTAGTACCCCGACCGTTGGTACCGAAGTACAATTAAGAAACGAGGATAGCCAATTGAGCACAGGGCTCAGAGCCACTTGGCCTTCCCTCCCTCCTATGCGTTCACTGCAATTAGTGCAGAGAGCTTTCTTCGCTGAGCTCAGCTCTCCTAGGTTGTAGGAATGCAGCTGCCTTTTAAAACTTTTATTGAGATCAAAACTGTTTTTTCTAAATTTCACAAATTCCTAAATACATGCAGAACTATTGCAGCTTTAAATAAAGATAGACACATTTTATATCATTTTACAGGTGCATCATGAAAAATCTTTAGCCAAAGGCAAATGAGCATTAACTAAAAAAAAACATAGCAGTGTTTATAAAATACTTTAATGAGCATTAATTAAAAAAAACATAGCAGTTTTTATAAAATACTTTAATTTTTGCTTTTATTGTAAGCTACGAGTTGTCGCGAAAGGTCGCTTTTAGGCGTAAAAAAGCACAAAATCAAGTACAGGGTTACCCAAAAATAATGAGACTCGAAACTCTAAAAATATGACGTTTTGAAGCTTGATTTTTGGTTTCTGCATTCAATTGAGTCGTTAATGGTTTACGAAATGATTAAGCACAGAAATACGCCAGTATTAGGCTGCAATGAACGCTGAGTACAAGAAAACGGACTAAACAAATTTCGTACAATCGTCTCTGAAGTCTCATCCTTTGTGGGTAACCCTGTACTTCACAAAACATTCATGCACTGAAAATTTTCTCTGGCTTAATATATACTTGGGGATTTCCTGGCATTTGTAAATTATGAGTTCCGTCTCCATTTGTTTAAACCTAAGAATTATGTACTCCATCGTCCTGTTACCCTCTTACAACCAGTCATCAATTTAAATCTGGGAGGGAGAAAACAAAGAACAATCCAGTTAAACAATATAAGAAAATAACTATTACAAACAAACAAGAAAAACTACAGACAAATTTTTTTAAAAATAAAATTATTTTGTAAATAATATTTTACTCTTACAGACTAATAAAGTGGCGAATGTCCTGACTCCAGCAATTTCCCGCCATTACAAGGGGACATTAGTTCCAAAACTAACACTTGGTCCATTTCTAACACTGAGTGTTAGAAATGGGCACAAATTGAAAGACTGGGTTTTTGGGATCCCAGCCCATATCCAGAGTAAAAGTCAATAATAAAAACTATAACCAACATTCTATTTAACAATAATTCCCAATTTTAAACTTTTTTAAAATCAAAATCATAATAGGAGTTCTTTTTAAAATTAAAACGTATGACGTTTTCAAAACAATGTCAGAACTCACTTTCATAACTTACAAAATAAATCACTGAAAACAAAAATCATCTTATGAAGACTAAATTAACTTCTGAATTATTTCTAGAATCTAAGTTTCCACATTCCCGCATTTCAAGTTAAATCTATAATGTCTGAACAAAATAACAAAAGAATAGTAATATTTAAATTTCTCAATTTTCAAATTATAACAATTTCGTTTTATTTTCTATATTTTGTTTATATTTACCTTATTGGTTTTGATCCATAAGTGCGTAAATGCTTGAACATTATCAATGACATTAGCTGAAATCCAGTAATTGTTTAAAATAGGGATATATTGGAAAATGAGATTTAGTATCATCAAAAAATAATTCTCATATCTAATTCTTAGTTTTGAATTGACAGTTCTTGCTTCAATATATAGGTTTGGTCATTTTCAATAAATATATGCCGTAATTTTGTTCTACTCTGCTTGGATTTAAAGATGTATACTCTTGAAAAAGATAACTTTGCAAATTTGGCCCATTTCTAACACTGTTAGAAATGGGCCAAGTGTTAGTTTTGGAACTTATATCCCCTGCATTAACCAGTGTTCGTGATTTAAACTCCCGCGTTTTTATCGAATCCATGCAAGTCGTCGTCTGAAATTAAACCACAATTAGCTTTGTTGAAAATTCAATTTGTTCTAATGATTTCATAAGAAAGAATATACACTCGTTTATAAATCATTCTGATGCATTCTAAAATATATTTTAGTATTGTTATTATCCTCCATTACTCATGGACATGTATATTAACTAATCTAAATGACTAAACAAAACACGTAATACTTATTGTGAGTTCTAAGAGAAATACTATTACGCAACTATGCAGTAAAGGTTATAATCATGGTTAATAGGACGTATTTACTCAATTCATATATTTCAATGGCCATAACAAAGGTTTGTCTGCCTAGGGTATAGTTAATGTACATGTTATAATTATTTACAACTTTTTTACAGGGAATTAAGGAAATTTTACTTTACCAAAGGATTCAAAGATTATTTTACCTACACACATCAAGAGCGTAGCAACTCAGCGAGGGAACCCGTGGTTAGGTAAAAATTTTAATTTCCCAAAAAGTAGTTGTAAACAATTGTATCGTCTCGCATCTCGATTTTTTTACTAAAACTTCGCAGAGCGGGTAGTTGTTTTATTTATTGTACCAAAGGACGTCAAGTACCTTAACGTCCCACTGTTTGGAAATTCATTGGTCAATAATGTTGGTCAAAAGACGATAAAAAGACTAACATTTTTCTGGAAAACGTTGTATGATGTTATGCAACATTTCTACAAGATTAACAGTGAAGATGAACAACTGTAATGTGTTTGTAAACGGGAATTTCTTATTTTACTAAGTACAATAGTATAGCAAGAGAGGGGGAAGGCACGCCCGCACCCGTAGGTCTTCCTTTCCGCAATTAAATCGCAAACATGGATTTGTGGCTTGGCGCTTATCCCGCACAGTGGGATATTAGGAGGGGGGGGGGGTCCGCCAAAATGAGTTTATTCCTTAAACCTCTTATTTATTTTAGAGAAGTCCCTATGTTGTTTAAATGTATTTTGACCGAAAACCCACTATTTCATTGAAAACTCTAAAATAGGATTTTTCAACACGCCATACACTGACTAAATCAAGTTTTTGGCATGCTGCCGACGACCCTAAATATTTTCTAAATGGCTTCTAGAATCTATTTATATATTTAGACTATCCCAAAACCGATGTGTTTTCTTGTACTTTTGTTATAAAATATATGTTTCTCTTGCGAAATAGCTCACTGTAACAAAGACGACATCTAAATATATTGCGGGATTACAGGATCCATTCAAGGATAAATATATGAACGGGAAAAGTAATTATAAATTGAAATCATTATAAATCAATGCTAGCTACAATTGATACAATGTTTGTAGATGAAAAGATTATCAGAGTATATTCATTTTGTTCATTCTCATCATGAAACACAAGCCAAATGCATTTTAAGAAGAGTTTTGTGACAAAAACCATGACCCCTAAAATACCTCACCGTGACTCGTATTGCTTTCTGTCCGCACCCATAAATGCTTATTTTAGAGGAATGTGCAGATTTAATTTAAGATTTTAAAACGTGTCTATCATAACCTGAACCAATTAATCATATTGTGTTGGTAATATAAGTAAACATCCCATGCCAGGACGTCTTTGAAAGATTTTTGCTCTACTTCAATTTCCAAAATTTATCTAAATAAATTGAAATATTTATAAAGAAATCCAGGTAGATGCGAAAATTATGCCAAAAATTTAATAAAAATATCACAATTTTAAGTGACTGTAAGCGTAATTTTTACTGAAGATGGCAACTGAGCGCTATTATTTGGCCGCTAAGTGTCTCTCGATATTTTAAGAAATATACTTGTATGACACCCAGCGGCCAAATAATTGTTTTCTGAAGTACATCTATATATAAATTTGGCTTGTCTGTCTGTTTGAGTGTTTGTCTGTCTGTTTGTGTTCAATAAACGTCAAAACGGCTGAACCGATCGGGCCCAAATTTTTTACCACAGGGAAGGTTTATGAATGATAAAAATTCAAAGGTTTTTAATTTTGTAAAAAATTTAAATTCTTGAAAATCCGCGAATTTTTTTTTAAAAATCCGCAAAATGTTTTTCTTCTTATCCGATACTGCATGCAGCATAATTGAGGTTTGAGCATCTTTGTATGAAGCATCATCTGCACTTTGGATTTTTATAAACCTGTTGGAAATCACTATTCAGTTATGAAATTATTTGTGTGAAAACATAACATATAAAAACTAAAGAACTGCTCTCTGATTGATTAGAACTTAAGAAAAATAAATAAGTTAGAAAAGATTCCTTGATTCGTATGTTTATTGGAATTCAAAAAGGAAAAGAATTATAAAGAAGGATGTAGGTAAAACTTAAAAAGACATAATCTAATTCATTACAACTTAAAGGTCTTTTTCTAGTTTTAGATAAGTATGTGCACATCTTTAGAGATACAATAAATTTAGCTTTGGACTTAAAAAATTTCTTAGATTGTCAGATTATCAGAAACGGATTAAAGCCTTAGGATTCCCCCACAGCTGAACTTTTACTTCTCCCCCTTCCTCTTATAATTTGATTTTATTATTGTGAATTTAAGTTATAAAAGGTTTCCCCACCTTGTGCCTTGCTTTAGTGTTAATTATACAGCCGATCTACCAGTTCCATTTCATACTTTCTGTTGGATATTGTTTATACCAAAAAATGGAATACTAGGAAAAGCTAATTTTAAACGTAATTTACGGCGGTTGAGTCTGCAGTTGAAATCGTCAGAGACCCCTTGTCCTTGTTTTTTCCTTTTTTAAGAGAGTCACTCATATCATCCCATCACTTGATTTACTGGACACCTCTCATTTCAATTTCAGGACCTTTGATGAATTAATGATGTAATATCGGTGTTTACGAAGTGCTAATGCGGTCTATACAGTTAGATATGATAAGATATTGGTGGAGTGGGTTGTATCAGATGAACTATGAGTGGTCTCCAATGCTCAATGAATCATGAAAGCTCTCCATTGCATTGTGAGTGGTAACCATTAAATTATGAATTTTGATTGGTTTATAATGCTGATGAGTGGCTCCAATGGTATGGAGTTGTATCTAATGATAATGAGTGGTTGTTTGTGATTTGAGTGGTCTTCTGTTAAACATGAGTGGTCTCTGATGATTATATGAGTGGTTTCTAAAGAATCTGAATGGTCTCTTATGATTAGAAGTGGTCTTCACTCTTCAATGATTATACTTGGTCTTATATGATTAGGAGTGTTTTCTCATTAAATATGGAGAATATGGAAGTCAGGGGTTTACGATGAATTAGAATTTTTACGCGACTCCAATTTGATGATGATTTTTAAAAACTGTATTATGGACTGGAGTTTAAACTTTTAAGTTTACAAAATGAAGAAAAAAGAAAACATGAACACGAAAAGCTTTTGACATTTGATATTTAAAAGTAAAAGTTAGTTTAGCATTTTTCCTAAATCATGACGAATGCCGACAGTTGTATTTAGTTTGAAGTTAAATAACAGTGCAGATATTTTATTGTTGTAATTTCGACTGAAAATATAATTGTTATTTTATTTTCATATAAATGCATTTTAAAGTGAAAGTTTAAACTTAATAATAAATTCATTTTATCAGTTTGAGTAATAACACAAAGTAAGTATTAAATCAAAATAAGAAATAACTCAAACTGAATTAGTTTAGTTTAATATGATAATTATGCCTGAATTTGTTTACCATAATGTATTTCATTGACAATTTTTTATTTGCTGAAGGTAGCGTTTGCTGTTTTTCGGGTCAAAAATTAAAAATTGGATTTAGTTTAGTTTTAGTTTTAACCCTATTCCTGCTGGGGGGGGGGGTCAAATTTGCCCCCCCCGTAGTTTTTTTTACATAACTCAAAAAGTATTGGTCTGAGGCTGTTGAAATTTTCTGACTTTTTTTACATACCCAAAGCCCTCCCTTTAGGCCTAAAACCGGGCTTTAATACTAACTGCCTGAGTCCTCAGGCACACTGCCTGAATGACTGCTTTTGCCTGTAACAAACTAAATCTTTGTTTTGACCCACTTACACTTGTCAGATTTTGATAAAATTTAGCTTTTTGGAAAGCCTATGACATAAGGAAACGGATTGCACAAGTTTTGCGGAAAAAAATTGCAAATTTTTTGCAAAAAACCTGTCAAAGGAAATTTGCACATTTTTAGTTTTTCTTGATTAAAAATCAAGTTATTTAAAATTTTGCAAAAATTTTTGCATATTTGAAATGGCATGGTCAAGGGCTTTTCAAAAATGTATAATTTTTCATTTTTTGGACAAATTTTTTTTTGCAAACATTTTTACTATAAAACTGGATTTTGCGATAAAAAATTCAATTTTCGCAAATTTGCAATTTTTTTTGCAGATTCTAAAAGTAGAGCACAAGAGCTTTCTAATGATGTATCATTTGTCATATTTGGACATAAAACATGGGATTTAGAGGGGGGGGGGGTCAAATTGACCCCCCCCCAGCGTATCCTGGTTTTCAAGTACCCCAGCAGGGATAGGGTTAACAATCCAAAAAACGAAATAATTGTTTTCGGATCTGCATTCCTTTACGTTATTTTTGAGAAACCAGATACTTTGTTTATGACATTACCGTGATTGATAAAATGCATGCATATGCAATAAAATAACCATTTTCAACTAAATAAAAATTTTCAAAATTGAAATGATTAATTTGATTGAATAAAGTTGCATTTTTTATTTTTAAATTTCAAACCAAAATTTCTATCAAGCAAAAATTTTTAGAGAGAATCTTGAATGGAGCCAAGTAGACGATTTCCTAACTGGAATCGAGAACTTGATGTGTTCCTTTCAAAACCAGGCAGGATTTTTTAGAATTCAGTGTTATTTTAAACTTGAATGCATTTTTGGTGGGATAAAAATCAATGTAGCATGAGGGAACAGTGTATTAAAAAGGTAAAAGTTATTGTTTGGTTTCATCTCATTAAAAACATATTAAAATGGAAAAATTAGATATTAACAAAAAAAACTTCTTTCTATAACTATAACAATAACTATAACCCGTTTTATTGATTTAACAAGTATGATTAATATTTGATTAAAACATCTCAACAGATTAATATAAATTGTCATAACATACTTAATTGAAATGATTATGTCTGTTTATTATTAACAAGTTAACCTTCAGAAAAGAAAAAAGAAAAATAATAGTAATTACTTAGAAAACTATTAAAGCTCACAGAAACTTGGATCCCAAGAGTATAATTTAGGTTTATATGGATATTAATAAATCTTTATTATTTTACTTAAGCTACTCACTGAAACAAGATATTTGTAATGCACGTATAACGTTATCGCGCAAGGAAATTTGATTCCGCGCAATTCCGTGATAATTGTCTCAAGAAATTGATATAAAATTGTGTCAAAATTGTACGAAAATTTATATATATATATATAAAAGTAGTAGGTTTACACAGATCATATTTAGCAAATACGCAACCAATCTGAAAACGATTGTATCCCACAGGAGCCTGAGAATCTTGGGTTTGCTCCTATTTCAAATTTTGTAATTGTTATTTAGCATTTTTAATAGATATATTTGATAATATTATTACATATAGTCCGCATAGTCCATATTACGTCACCAGAACTTCATCCAATGCAGTGCAGTATACTGATCATGTGATTTCCGTCCGTGACCAGTATAATTCACTCTCATTGGTGGAAGTTTTTGTGACATAATACGGACTTTTAAATAATATTATTAACTATATCTATTAAAAATGCAAAATGAAAATTAAAAAATTATAATGGGAGCAAACCTGAGACTGTCAGAAATCTGTGGGATATAATCGTTTTCAGATTGTTTGCATATTTGCTGAATATGATCTTTTATACAAAATTTCTTACATAGAGATTTTCGTATAATTTTTACACAGTTTTACATCAATTTCTCGATATAGGAACATCAGATAGATGTTGAATATGTATCTTTCAACGCCTGAGATTTTCAGGTTTCAGCCTATACCACCTTTCATTTATCCTTTACAGTCCCTTTCAATGGGATTATAATGTGATTTTAATGATCGGCAATAATAGCAGTATTCTTAATTAGAACTATCTTAGAGTAAACAAATTACATTTTTATGTAAAGGCGGGAAACAATATAAAAAAGTCGTAAACTTTTAAACTCGCGCAACCTCTCATCATATTTCTAAGACCATTTCTAACAAGTTTCCATTCCAACCCCCCCCCCTCCCAAAAAAAAAAATCTGTCTACCATTTATTTAATCAGCAACTAGAATAGAATCAATAGGATTTAATTTTCAAAACACTCTAGTATAACATTGCAAGGTTATATTGTTCAATTTTTTAAATCATTAGAAATTTATAATTTTCAGTTATTTCAAAGTCTAATGTTTTTTTTCTAGGCCCCATGCTTCTTTTAGAAAAAGATAAAAATTAAAAAGGTTTTAATTTTATTTATGAAAAAGCGAGCTGTGGAATGTAACGATTAATTTTTTTTAAATTTCAAACAAAAAATTGATGTTGACTGGGCTAATTAAGTATGGAGGTGCCCATATTTGTTTTTATGTCATACTTTATACGCAAATGAAAATAAAAGTAAAAATCAAAAATCTAAAACGTCCAGGAAATCCATTTTCGACTTTTACTCAAAAAAGTGGTTGTAAAACAGTATGAGACCTATAAAGAAAAAAAAATACTTTAAAGTGAGTGTTCCCGAAAAATGAAAGGGGGTATTGACTTAATGCGATAAAAAAGCGCTTTTGATCGCTACTAATCTTACTTCTATCTGATGCGTCGATAAGGAGAAAATTTTTAAAGATGTCTCATACCGAATAGCTTAGCGCCCATACAAATTCAGAAAATTGCAACATACTACTTAGACTGCAAAAAATCAATTTAATTTCAAACAAATCATTCAGATATTACAACCTATAGTCATCGATTATCTTTCGCCACATTTGTATATATTTGATATTTCATACTAGTTTTGATTTTGTTTTTTTAAAATAATATTTAGAATACAACTTGTTTTCGAAAATTCCTGGAAAATGTGAAAATGTCGTCTTCATTACCAAAAATCCTCGAAACAGGAATAAATGTTTTTATAAGTAACTCTCAGATCATAACAATTAAAACATATTATGAAAAATCAACTATATATAAATATGGCGAAAGATAATCGATGACTATAGGTTGTAATATCTGAATGATTTGTTTGAAATTAAATTGATTTTTTACGGTCTAAGTCGTATGTTGCAATTTTCTCAATTTGTATGGACGCCATGTTATTCGGTATGAGACGTCTTTAACAATTTTCTCCTTATAGACGCAACAGAAAGAAGTAAGATTAGTAGCGATCAAAAGTGCTTTTTTATCGCATTAAGCCTATACCCCCTTTCATTTTTCGCGAACACTCCCTTTAAAGGAACTGAAATATGAAGCTTTTAAATGGTCGAAAAATTCTATATATTTTTACCACAAAGTTTTTTTTTTAAATCCTCTGTATATACCGTATTTATTCATTTCTTTAAAAAATCCATTATTTTAATATTTTGGATAAAATAAATCTTATATCAATTAATAAACAATCATTAGTGTTTATTATTACAATGATTGATCCAAGTTAAAAAAAATAAACCAAATATATTTAGGTTCTTCTACAAGTTGTTTTAAAAACAAAAAACCTTCAGCAAAGAAATGTAGGGCATCAGGAAAATATTGATCTAATTTTTTGTAAAAAGACAACCTTGAAATAATGTTTTAGTTTGTGGTTAAACATGTGTAATGTGAAGGATAAGGTAGAGGAATCATCTTCTATAAAACTAAGTCAGTCGTTTACATGAATCACACAAAAGAGTATTCAGAGCTGAAAACTTTATTATGATTAATGCTTAAACTCCTGGTTTTACTAAACCCGAGATTATTTTAATACGCATTCGATATCCAAGAAAGAAGTATAAAATTCAACTAATCAGCGTATCATGTTAAGATGTACTCTTTAACTTTTGAAAAACCGTTTTTTTCTGGTGTCATATCAATTGAACTAAACATCGATTAAATAAATATAAGTTTTGGACTATTGTTTGTTAATACTTGTTTAAAATGATGATAGTCCTAAAATGTGATAAAGCATATTTTTTAATAGGGTCATATTAACATGATTAAATCTATATTTGCTTAAATGCTCTAAAAGCCGGCTTATGAACAGACAGCTGACTTTAATTCCATCGGATATTAGTTCAATCTATATAACATTGTATCTGTAATTGTTATCAGACGTAAGTTTGAAACAGTAGGGATATCCAAAAAAGAGGATTAAGAATAAAATCAAAAGAGTGTACATTGGATAATCAGTTTAAGCCACCGTGATTAAGGATATCTCATTCTAAAGTTTTCAGCTCCGATCAAATAAAACAAAGCCGTATAAACAAAAGAAATAATCACTTTGCTCACACTCTAATTTATCTTTATATCTTTGCAACCTGATGGTATTTCAATCATCGACTATTAGATCCAGCATAATTTGTTGTTTAAAATATAAAAGGGCTAGAACACCAGGTTTTTCAGTATCTGGATATGTTTTGCTTTGCTACATTGCTACTTTTGATGTTAATTATTTTATTTTTCCACTGACAATATTGATTGTAGAGATTAAGCAACCTAACATTAGTAAGGCTCCTTCAAATCCGAATCCACCACTTCAAGGTAACTTCTTTAACATTATTTGAATTCCTATAGACTGGAAAGGATAGCTTGGATAGATAGACTATGGATAGCGTGGAACTGTAGAGAACACCTCCCCCCCTCTGCTTCCTATAAGTGATCCAAAGTCAATTTATGGAATGTATGAAGGTACATTATAATCCTAAACCATAAGAATGGTTTACTGTAATTTTACTTGAAGACTTATTTCTTCTATATATACTTTGCTTGTTTTGGGTGTTTGTCTATATGTTTGTATCCAATAAACGCCAAAACGGCTGAACCGATCGGGTCCATAAAAAGCTTTAAGGCCAATTTCGTTTTTCTGAGTTTAATGAGAAAATGGTGACAAAAAGCAACATTTAAACACTGAGATCTAAGTAAAAGGACACGAGGTGTTTTTTTTTATTTAGAGATACTGGTTGGTATATAAAAATGCATAGCGGTATGGAGTAGAGGCGCAAAAATCCTCGGTCTTGACAGGATTAAGAGAACCCTATATTTCATTATATTTTTTTGTGTTTTTGAACTATTTCTAAACAGACGTATGGGACAAACCATATTTTTAAAATTCCAGAAATGGGGAATACATTATTATATATGGCATGTTCCATGGTCATTGTTTTTAGCATTCATCCAGTTTAAAGTCATATTTACTAATGAATGTCGCATGGAACAAAGACAATTTAAAAGACGCAATTTAATTCTGATTTTTCTTTGGAATTTCTTGTAAGTACATAATAGAACATTGTTTTTATGTTAAACAATTTGCTTTACAGAGACAGAAGTGGGCGTATCAGAGGAAGTTTATGAAATTAAGGTAAAAAAGATTATATAAGAGCATTCTTTATTTTAACACTTTTTTTTCAGCAATCCATGTTTACTGGTAAAGTACCCTACAACTACACATTTTTAGAGGTAAGATGAAAACTGACCTTCAAAGGATTGAGAATGACAAAAATAAATCTTTAGATCGTTATTTTAAAAGCCTTTATGTCATTCAAGTCTTTGTGGGTAGTGCTGCGGTAGAATTTAATGACAAAAATCTCCCCGAAAATCTTGCCGACAGAATTCCCCCCCCCCTCAAAATCTCCCCGAAAATCTTGCCGACAAAATTCCCCCCCCCTCAAAAAATTCCTTTTAACTATCTTCTCTATATAATAACACAAGAAGACATTAGTATATATGTTGCCTATAGCCGGCCAAACGGCTGGACCGAATGGGCTGAGTTTTTTTGAGAGAACCCCGGGGCATCCCAAGGTTAACATTGGGTAAAATAAAAAATTTTTTTTTTTCAACATTATAAATTTATTTTTATTCCACGGGCAACGTCGGGCACATAGTATATAATATAAATACATTTTTTTTAAAGCTTTGTTATGCTAAAATTTATTTTTTATTTTTCATGTCTAAAAATGAACAGATAGTATTGGAGGCCCGCATAAAAGATCTGTATTCAGAAATAAATGTGACCGAGTCCGTATCCCGGTATCGTAGAAAAAGCATTGAAATGCCTAATTAAAAAAAATAATACAATCTCTTCTACTAAAGTTTATTTCATGAAAATGGTAAAAAATTATTCTGGTTTTCAACAAGAAAAGGTTAACAGCGGTGAAAAGTATTTTATCGAGCATGTTTTGTTTGTTTACACTTCACAGTTCAGTTCTCCTTTTTGGCATTACCATACTAAGTCAAAAATCATTTGCAAAGACTATTTTGAAGACGACATTAATTTTTTTTCTTATTTTTTGCTATTATTGTTAATTCTTAAATATAAACTTATTTAGAAAAAGTAAAAAAATGAGGGTCTTTAAGAAATGAAACCGTTTTTAAAGTGTCAGGTGGTTTCCCCGAATGCTTTCAGGATTAAAAAATAGTAACGATATTTATTAAGGTTTCAATGCTCATTCACAAATTTTGCCAGCTACTGGAACGAAGGAAAGAAAAGTTTTTGGAATTTTTGCATTCTTTTTTGTTCGTTTTTTGGGATGTAAGTTCATCGCTTCCATTAAAGCTTCTTTAGTTTCGTAATAGTTTTGATTTTCAATGTATTTCCAAATTTTCAGAATGTTTTTAAATGTCAAGATTATTTCTTGATTTTTTAAAAATGTTTTCAGATTTCCATGATATTCCATAATGTTCCAAGATTTTAATAACATATCTAGATTTTCATAAAAATTTCAGATTTCCAGAATAATTTCAAATTTCCATATTTCTAAAAAAAAATTTCTTGATTCCCCGTACTTTTAATCATTGTTTTGATTTTTTAAATAAATTTTTTATTCAGTAAGAAATTACTAAAAGTCAAGAATTATTCAAAAACTTTTGATTTTAGATATAATTATTCTCAGCGCAATGTAATCGAGAATACAACAGGCTAGATAATATCAATTAATTCTCACGTACGCAATTAAGAAACGAATAGCAAAGAAATTCTGTCAACTTAAATAATTAATAATATTCATTTAAAAACATTCAAGATAGTGTCTTAACATATAGAAATCACACAAAGTAAAAACGACGGAGAAAGTTCAAATAGTGAAGACGATATAATGACTTCGAGAACGGAAGACGACATAAGTGATATAGAATTTGAGAATTCAATAAACATCTCTAAAACAACCAGGTTTATAAAACAGAAGCAGGTCGTCTCGCTAAACATGACCGTTAAGAGACAGCCTTCGATCTCTATCTAAGGACAAAAAAAGAATACACAGTTTATGATAGCTTTTTTAGTGGTGTTCCACTACATATTCTAAAAGCTTATGAGTCGTTTATCTTTTTGTTACAAATTTGCACTTAGTTACTTATTAAAGTCGATCTTTAAGTCGTCTCTAAAATGTCAAGTTTAATGGGAAACCCTGCATTAAAAAAAATCATATTTATTTACAGTAAATATTATTTTAATGTTTACCATGTCGATAAACGCACTTTTAACAGCTACCCAGGAAATTGTTTTCAATACACACTTTATATCTTCATTTTTTATCCGTAATCTGCATCACTGTGGAAGTTTGTTTTTAAAAACTTAAAATAAACAAAAAGAATTAGGAATTTCCGGTTAAATTCCACATCAAAGGAATCGGGTCTTTGCAACGAGCAACTCCAATAAAGACTTGGAAAACGTCAAATATAGTTGTGACTCCATAGCTATTCCATATTGCATCAATAATTAAAAGAATTAATTATATACAACAAGAGTACATTTTGTGGAACATAATCTATACTTTATCTTTCTTTCTTCAATTCTAAAATTAAATGAGGGGTTAACTTTCTAACATTTTAATGTCAATGTTCAGTACCAGGGACCTAACGGACCTAAGGAAAGAGGAAGAGGGACTGAGGAATAGACTTTAAAAAACATTTACATATACTTGAAATTAAGAATGTTATGGCTTTTCAATGCAATCTATTCATATAAAAAATAATCTTTTTACTGCCAATGATTTTTTTTACTTTATAAACAATGTTATTCTGCAAACAAAAAATTAAATTTTTTTTGAAAATCTTTATAGCTATGGATTTAGGGAATTAGAGGAAAGGTTTGCCTTGGTCAAAGCAGAGTACAGGTAGGGAGTAAGAGGGAAAAAGGAAACAAAAGAAAAAGATAAGTATGGAGCAAAGTTAATGATAAAAGATATAGTGTCGTAAAGCGCGTAATCAAGTGGAAAGTTGAATTAGTAAATATATCTATGTGACTTGACGATTTTCATAACAATCAATTATAATTCGCTAACACTGTTTCCTCATTGGCTACTTATATTTCTGTTCGCTTCTGATTGGTTAAAGATAACAACTGTTCAACAGTGTAAATACATCTATATTTCACGGGGACAATGTGGACCTTTTCAATGTGAAACAGACATTTGTAATAAAAGTTAAAAGTAATGATCAACTCAAAACAAAGTCAAACATTTTTATTACGAAGGTTCATATTCACAAAGGAATTGAGTCTTTGCCACAAACTATGATTTCTTAATCCATATATTTTTGCAGTCCAATGCCGTAGACCTTAGAAATTTTAAACTAATAATTCTGTTAGATCAAATAATATATGTTTAAAATATAAAATATCTGCACCATCAGATTGCTAAGTATAGGAATTTTTGACAGAGAGCCAATTCCTTCACTAAAATGTATTACACCCTTGTGCATCAACTAAAAATCTTTCCTCGATTAAATCTCACTTTTTAATTTTCTTACATTTATAGTTTTTTTTTCTAGTCGAGCTGAGATGTTGAAAACTAAACTTAGATTGGTAAATATAACCTAACATTCTTCGACAACGTAGCAATTTGCATTTATCTTATAACCCTATCACGATGGGGGGGGGAGTTTTCAACCCCCCCCCCCGAGGTTTCTTCTGAATGACTTAAAAATGGCTTAAATTAGAATTTCTTCACTTTTTCAACATCATAGTTGTGAACAAATTTTGCAAAAAAATTTTTTTTTGAAAATCCCCACCTATATTAGACAAAAATGTCCCAATCGGCATAGGGTTAAACTCTCTATCAGTCAATCAGCAAATTAATCAATTTGATCATCCTATAAGCATAGGCCTAATTTTGATTTTATAGCACGTTTGTAAAACAACTTCTTAATTATACAATTCAACACAAACGTTATTCATAAAAACACACTGAATTCAAATTAGCCAATTATTAAATGCATCAATTTCTTTAATCAGGCAATTGATCTGTTCTTCTTGAATCACCCAACAATCTGTAATTTTTGTTATCATGTTTCTTAACTAAAGTTTAAAGATGCTATTTAGACAATATCTGGTAAGGAGTGTAGCTTACAACTGGATGAAGAAACTATAACGAGGTGAGCAATTAAAAAAATGAATAACATTTCAAACCCTGGAACCAGATTTAATGAAAAGGCTTAGTCCAAAGGAATTCAACTATTCTTGCTGTTCATAAAATCTGGTCCCAGAATTAAGAATAATATATTTCTGCTAAAAACTCAACCTATTCAGTTTTTTTTATGATCTTTTATATTTACAAAACATAGGAATGATGCCGTTCAGAAAGCCAGAATAGAGGATTTTAATTCATTTTGTGATTCTGTTATTCAAAGTTTTTCAACTTGCGTTATATGTGATTGTAATTTGTTAAATGATCGTGATAATAATTTCTGTAAATGTGATGCAGGAAAATGATAAATATATTTATCTTATGGTTACTTTATGAAATTTAAGTCTAGGTGTATGCAAATTAACGATTGAAAAAAAAATAACGGAAGAAAACAGTTGTGAATGGTTATATTAAATAGTTACGTTTTTTCGTATTTTATTAATGATTTATTCATTCATATTTTTATTCAACTACAAAACATGAGATATTACAAATAAGCAATCACAATTTACTGTGCAGTTTGGACCCTCCTAACCAAAGACTTTGCTAATTAAAGATAGCGCATCAGAAAATCGACGCAAAGGAACTGAGGTTTTTTTTCACAAACTCAAATTGTCTAATTCCTATATCCGTACAATCTGATGATGTAAACCTTTAATATTTCAAATTTAGATTATTTTGTCTTACAGAATTCATAGTGTGAAATATCAAAGGTCTACGACAGTGGGTAGCAAAGATATAGAGATTAGAAAAGTAGAGTTTGTGAGAAAAACTCAGTTCCTCTGACGCATTTTCTCGGGTACCAAAAGATAGTAACTAATGTCGTCTTCTCCAGAAAAATATATATTTACCCTGTTGACGTTTCATAATGTCGTCTTTTGTAATGTATTAAATAGTTATTAAAAACAAAACAAGGGGAATCCACTTAAGTTTTTCTATCTTGAAATATTTATTTTGTCCATAGTCCATAACAGTGACAAGTGGAAAAACAATGAACATAATTTACAGAATTTATCACTTTTTAAGATGAAATAACCACGATATCTTCCTTATTGTTACCCAGATAAATGTTTAAATGGTACCGTTGTTGATAGGAACTTTAATGGCCAACTTGAAATTACATCTGTTAGTCCCTTAGAACATTTACTTTTGGTTTGAAGTATATAAAGTGCTTATAATGTCTCATATCTTTTATGCAATTGTAACCTTGTACTTTTTAACAGTAATAAATTATCTCATTAATTTTTCATTCAAGATTGAATTCTCTCTCTACCTGATTTAAATGAATTATTGAAAAATATAACGTCATAATATTTTTTTAAGAGTGTAATAGTTTTTTTCACACTCTGGGATCTTTCAGCGTGAGGAATTCATATGGTCCAATTAAAGAGCCTTCATCCAAACTTTTTTTTGGTATTGTAAACGCAGACTCTCCTATTCTTTGTTGGCTTGGCAGTTGGGTTTCATACATGGTTATACTTAGCTAGGCAGTGGCACCGACAAACCTGAATTTATCAGAATTATTCATTGAATTTGTATACATAAAACTCCGGAATTTGAAGACGAAATTTAGACAATCTGCATGTTCACTGCTCAATTACGGTATTTTATGTTCATTGAACTATTTAATCAAAAATATGAGTCATAAAGTCGTCTTTATATTCCCCAGATTTATTTTCACCAATGTATTTCTTTAATCCACCTTCTTAAAATCCTCCGATAATTCATGTCTCAAACCTTCTGTTATTCACACGATATACAGTTAGGTTTTTCGCATTTATACCTCTCATAATTCTCAAGATGAATATTGATTACTCTTTGTTTAAATATTTTTGCAGATTTAGTTTCTTTAAGGTCAATTTCAATTTCATTCCACAATTGCTCAGAACTTTGTGTTTTCATTATTAATTTATTTCCGACAATGTCCTTTAAACATTTTAATGATTGAAAATTACAAAAAGAAAAAACTAAGACTGCCATCCTTCGCCGAGCGTTTCTGTTTTTTGGGAAATATCGGAAGTTGGAATGAATCATACGAAAAATCGTTTTTTAAAGTAAGCAATTAGCCATAGAAATTATTTTATGGTTTTTAAATTGCGCAATAAAAAGAAAAAGTGAAGACGCTTTAAGTTTGCAAAAACGAGCCCAATATTTTCCACATCTCGCTAGCTTCTCTAATATTTTAAGGAAGAGTATACTAAATACGCTTTATTCTAAATTCTGAACGTTTAAATTATTACAAATTTTCTATTGTCATCGACTCTGGAAAGTTACAGTTAATATACACAGGTAGAGGCCAGAGAGAAATATACTGTTATATATAATCCGTGTCAAGCAGTACAGTGGAGAGCTAGATGTAAACATACATTTAAATGATGTCTTTGTATATAATATTATTCCAAAGTTAAAGAAATGAATTTAATTTGTTATTCGATTTTCTCCTGGTTTTTCAGGTAACGTTAAGTCAATTTTTACATTCAGTGATACCAGAAAACTTTGAAAACAGAAGATGACTATTAAACTCATATTATTACAGTGAAACCCTTACTAACGAATACATCGGAAGAATTTATCAAATGTCGTCTTGACAATTTTTCAATGAGTTTTATACTGAATTACGTAAATTTCAGTATTTGCGAAAATAAATAAATAGCCATGAATATGCGGGAACAGTTTTAAAGAGTTCCATATAATCATTTAATTAAAAAACTAAATATCTGCAACATTCCATTATCGGAAAGTGAAGAATACGACATTAGATGAATTCTTTTTGATGTATTCGTTATTAAGGGTTTCACTGTAGCTCAATGGAAATACGTTACAGCAATTGTGCAGTATACACAGGACCCTTTTACTTGATAAGTTGATTTTCAAGATACTGGTAAAAACGATTTGCTTTTTAACAACATCAAATGCACACAAGATTTCAAAGTTTTATGGGTTTCACTGTAGTTCAAACAAAGTCATGATGATCTTCTTGGAATTATAATTACTTTTTTCTAATTTAGATTTTTTAAATCAGAAAAGAACTACTGCAAACTTAAAAAAGAAAATAATCTGCTTTGTAAATCATTGAAATTGATTTTATATTTATAAAGTTGTAATCTCTGTTTATTTGCTTGTTTTTTGTATGTCCAATCATTCATTACTCATATCATGAACATTGACCGATTTGACTCAAATTTGTATCTTGGGAACTCGGGAGAACCACTGGAATGTTTAAAAATTCTTAGTTAACTTTAAGTTAACTTTAATAGAAAAAGATTAGTTTCCAGGTAACGCTGGGTTACCAAGCTAGTATAAGAATAAAAAATTAAACTACAAAATTAAGTGAGAGTCGACTTAAAGGTATAGTCTTTTTTTCTTCGAAACCTTCTTTCTTCATTTTTGAAAATCATTGAAAAAAAACATTAGTTATATATACGCATTCTTTATCCAAAAATGAGATTTAAATAAGTTATTCAACCTAAGTTTAGAATTACACTTGGTCAACATATTTCTCAGCTGGATTTTCTAAATGCTCTGGACAATCAACTTAAAGAAGTAAGTACTTATTAAGCATGTTTATTCAGACAAAATCAAACCAAAATAAATATTTATTTACAAACTCTAAAGGATCTTGTGAAAAAAGCATTCTTATTTAAATATTTAAATATAGATTTAAATATTCTTTTATTGATTAGTCTAACAGTTCCTTATTTTAGCTTTTGGTGAGGGACCAATTGTTTTGGGATAATGATTTAGCCGTCGGTGTAAAAACAAGTTCAGAATTTTCAACACTTTATTCTAGTATGTACGTATAGTTTAATTTTTTTCTTAATGAATAATTTTTCTCTAAAAAGTGAGTTTTCAAATTATACGTTTGCGTATCTTTTTAAAAGCATTTCCATTGAATCAACTCAGGCATCTATGAGCAGATCAACCAAAGAAATCAAGTCTTTGCCACATATGCAAATTTTCTAATCCCAAATGTCATTCAAAGTATACATTCTGTTAGATAAAATAGTCCAAGTTTGAAATATTAAAGGGTTACATCCATCAGCCTGCAAAAATATAAGGATTAGAAAATCAGAGTTTGTGACAAAGAGGCATTACTTAGGAATATATTAATTCAATTTTATTTTTAAATGCATCAGTTTTGTTGCCAGTTTAAAAATTGTTATAAATGACTACTAAAATACTTAAAAGTTAAATAGGTAGTTTATCTACTTACTCTTTTACATCAATAAAGAAAGCATGATCCGTATTAGACTTTTTTTTAAATCCCAATCATATATCTGATATTTAATAATAATAAACAGTTTTTTAGAGTAGAAAAGGGAGAACTACCACATGCTCTAAAGAATAAAAATATAAGAAAAATCAGAGATATTCCTGTAATGTACCAACGGTAAACTATTATTTGTCGTTATTTGTATTCCTTGTTAAATTTTATATAACTAAAGAACATCAATTTTTATTGTAACCAAAATTATATTTTTAAATAATTATTTTAACCCTATTCCTGTTGTACTGCTTTTGCCTGTAACAAACTAAATCTTTGTTTTGACCCACTTTCACTTGTCAGATTTTGATAAAATTTAGCTTTTTGGAAAGCCTATGCCATAAGGAAACGGATTGCACAAGTTTTGCGAAAAAAAAATTGCAAATTTTTTGCAAACACCCTGTCAAAGAAAATTTTCACATTTTTAGTTTTTCTTGATTAAAAATCAGGTTTTTAAAATTTTGCAAAAATTTTTGCATATTTGAAATTGCATGGTCGAGGGCTTTTCAAAAATGTATAATTTTTCATTTTTTGGACAAAATTTTTTTTGCAAACATTTTTACTATATAGCTGGATTTTGCGATAAAAAATTTAATTTTTGCAAATTTGCAAATTTTTTTGCATATTCTAAAAGTAGAGCACAAGAGCTTTCTAATGATGTATCATTTGTCATATTTGGACATAAAACATGGGATTTAGAGGGGAGGGGGTCAAATTGACCCCCCCCCCAGCATATCCTGGTTTTCAAGTACCCCAGCAGGGATAGGGTTAAGTATTGTATTATGAGCCCAATAGTCTTAATTGTGTTATTAGATTATTTAAAAACGGCTAGAAACACAAATGTAAAAATAAATATGTCTATGTCAGCGAAAAAGCGACAATCTGTTTTCTGAGGGAGTTCAAAGTACGCAATTTTAACAAAAAATGTTAAACTATTAATCTTAACAAATGTTGAGTCATGGTTGGAATCAATCATCCATATGAAAGAACTCTGCCGGGTGTTTACAAAAAATAAAACTTTTTTTTTGTAAAAACCACAAACGAATGAAAAGACTTTTAAAATTGAAATTTGTGATTTTATGATAAAATTGTTAAATGATTTATATGTTTGCATTTTTTTGTGAACATTCTGTGTTCTGTTTGTGCATTTTTTACTTATAGGTTCAAAGTTAAAACCATGCCTTAAAACTTTGGAGTATCTTTAAAATATGCTACCAGCAGTTGTAGCCAACCCTTGAATAGCTCCAGAGTTCCAAACCAACTCTGTACTACCAAAAAAGAGATTTTATTAATATTCTAAAGTCTAGATAGAAACCTCAGTTTTCGGACTAAGGCATCTTTCACTTAGAAGCCTACATTGAACAACTGAACAGCTGTCCAGATCCCGAATTCTATTTTAAAAAGCTTCTAGCAGCTTCCTTCAGCAACACCCTTCAATAGTCCTGAACCAGAAAGCTCCGGGCTTTAGAGTTCATCTATACCAGCTTCTAGCAGCTCCCCTACAGCAGCAACCTTCAACAGTCCTAAACCAGAGAAGCTCCGGATTCATCTATACCAGCTTCTAGCAGCTCCCCTACAGCAGCAGCCTTCAACAGTCCTGAACCAGAGAAGCTCCGGGTTCTAGGATTCATCTATACCAGCAGTTGAGCAGCTCCCTTACAGCAATTTAATAATAAATTTAATAACGCTTCAATATATTCCGTAATAAGTTTTCAATAAACATTTTAATTTTACATACATCATTTAATTAGACAAAAGATCTAATAGTTTATAACATTTTATTTATAAACACAATGTGTCATGCTTTATCTTTATCAGTATGAAATAAATATGTCTGCAAATATTTGAATAAATATTTCTTTACAAACAAACAAAGGAATTGAGTCATTGCCATGAACTCTGATTTTTTTAAATCCCTTTATCTCTACAACCAATGTTGTAAACCCTAGATATTTCAAACTATAAATTCTGATGGATCAAATAATCAAAGTTTGAAATATCAAAGGATTACTCAATCTGGTTTTAAAGATATAGGTATTGGAAAATTGGGATTTGTGGCAAAGACTCAATTCCTTTAAGTGTAGGAAAGGAGCTGGGGTCGTAAAATCATGAAAATTAAGTTTTGGTGATTAAACTGAATCTCTTTTTTTTGGTTGTTTTTCTTCTATACTAGCCAATGAGTTCTTAAAAATCAATTCATCATGTGTTTAGCAAATATCTTAATTATTTGAAGGGATGAAGTAGAATCTTGTACAAATGCAGCTAGTACAGCTATCATCAGTGGATCAAAAGGTATTTTATTTAGCAAACATGCTTTTTTCATTTTATTTCATCAAGAATCCAAATAATGGTATATGTGATATTAAAAATTGAATACTGAATATATAAGCATTTCTTGTGCTTTACCTAGTCTTTTATTAAGCATTAGATTTTGCCGCATTTGCCGCCGGGGTTTTAACTTTGGTCCTGAATGTAAACAACAACATTAACAATAATAACAACAACAACAACAACCTGAACATCAACGCGGTGGATTCTAGCAACATCGTTGCAAACTTCAATACCAATAATGCAAATCAGGCAAGTTTTATTACAAACTCAAAGATATTGTTAAATAACCTTAACAATGAGGTAAAGGAATTGAGTCTTTTTAACAAACTCTTATTTTCTAATCTCTATGCCTTTGTAACCCAATGTTGTAGACTTTAGATATTTCAAACTATGCATTCTGTTAGATCATATAATCCAAGTTTGAAATATCATAGATTTTCACCACCAGGTTGCAAAGAAATAGGGATTACAAATTTAGATTTTGCAGCAAAGACTCAAATCCTTTTTGTCAGGGTGTCAGGACTGTTTTGTTATAGGATATTGGCCTGATTTAACGCAAGCTAAATTCAAATAATTAGAAAAAAAAACAATATAATTTGATTACTCTTAAAAAATAAAAAGTCAATGCACCAAGCTTTCATAGGTAAGCAAATAGAATCTTTAAAGAACTACATGATATCCCTGGCTTCTTCAGAGAGTTAAATTCAAATAACTTACTCTCTTGGAAAAATGATAGTGCTATTTTTTGTATTAAAACCTGCAGCTTAAATTGTTCAAACAGAACCTATGGAATATTTCTGAAACTAATTGAAGTGATCAAACCAATGAAAGGATTCGAAGGGTTTAGTTATCAGCATAGTGAGAGATTAAGAAGCCAATTAGTTCGATTAACATACTTATCAAGAAACAGTAAACTGTACTGTACTGTACTGTACTGTACTGTATTGTGCAGTTCGATTAACATACTGATCAAGAAACAGTAAACCCTAAATTTATTTGAAATTGGTAAAGATTGGAAACAACGCAAAATGTTCAAGCTTTTGATTTGTTTGCATTTTATCATAGTTGAAATTTTTTTTTGACAACTTATAATCCAGTTTTAACATTTTTATGCCTTTTTAACGTCAGAACATCTATGAAAGTAAATCAACTGGACAATGAATTATTTTAAATAAACCATATTTCTATATGATCAACAATCAATTAAAGGTAAATATTATGCCTGCTGGAAAAAGAAAGAAACGAAGTGTTGTGTTTGCTTCAGCAATGGCTCTTATAAAAATTATCAAGGTATAATGTTTTAAAAACAGCATCTACATATTTGGCTTGTCTGTCTCTGTATTCAAATATTTATCTCAATGTATTATGGCTGTAATAAAAAACACATAAAAGTAAGTTAATGAATAACAAGAAGTTGAAGATTAGGTTTGCACAAAAAAGAAGTTTAGCTAGTCCAACAAGTTCAAGTTATTCTTTAATGCGACCTATGTCTACATTTTTCTAGCTTGGGTTCGATTGTGCAGATTCAGATGCAATATCTAAAAGGTTGCAAAGCGATGGCCTCATCGATGACATATTTTACTGGTACAGTAAATAACTAAAAGCATTCTCATATGATACATATATTTATGTAACATTCTTATAAGATATTATTTATATTTATACAGTGTGTCACAAAAATAATGAAAATGAGGGTCTCATTTAAAAACGGATTTTCAAGATTAAGGCAATTCGTAATATTTGTGTAGAAATAAGATTCAATGCGCGCGTCCAGTTTTAGGCTTGTATAATTTAGAATACAAATTTTAGGGTCCTAAGGTTTCCAACTTGAGTAAGGTATTAGGTATAATATAAGTTTTGTATTTAATATTTAAAACAGTCATAATTAAAGTGTTCAATATTGGCAGCAAATAAACCTCCGTTGGTCCTGGATCTTACATTAAAAATTAGCCAAAGGTGAAAATCAAATGATTCATATCCAATGTACCTTCTACGAAAAGCTTAAATGAATATTCAGAAGTTTTTGCTATGGAAGACTATTTTTCCCCACCTAAATTAAACTCTCAAGTTGGAAACTTTAAGAGCCTGTTGAATTGTCATTTTTAGCTCTAAACGCCTAAGAATGCATGGAGATTGAAAATATTAAATCAGAAATGACGTATATTTTAGATATTACCTCAATCTTGAAAATCTTATTCTAAACTAGTCGGTAAACCCAATTATCTCTTTTATATACGTAATTGGCATCAAAAATGTTGACTTTCAGCCCATCTTTAAAATTCATTAAAAGAGCCTGTATTATTGTATACCCTTTATTCCCGTTTTTTTGGGACAGCCTGTGTAGATATTATATGAATAATTGGCATAATCAATATAGGAATTGAGCCAACCGCCCAAAGGTGTGTCTAGATCTAAAAAACAACACCGTAAATAAATCAGAATGGTTTACACAATACTGAATGGACGATTAAATATCGGAGAAATAAGTAAAAAAAAAGTTTTATGATGTACCTCATTTTCTTATTTCAAGCTGAAAATAGACTCAAATGCCATTTTTTAATACATAAAAATAAAATTAAACTAGCCAAACTGTTTTTAAACTATTTCTAACTCACTTATTCTTCAATTTTCTATGAAATGGCTTAAAATTTAAATCAGCATTTATCCAAAAATTAAAGTGTAACATGATATTTAAGAATCAAACCTTTCAGTCAGAATTGTCTGGAAGATTTTGAAATTTTTTAAAATGTAACCTTTTATCAAGCCTTAACCCTATTCCCGCTGGGGGGGGGTCAATTTGACCCCCCCCTGTAGTTTTTTTTACATAACTCAAAAAGTATTGGTCTGAGGCTGTTGAAATTTTCTGACTTTTCTTACATACCCAAAGCCCTCCCTTTAGGCCTAAAACCGGGCTTTAATACTAACTGCCTGAGTCCTCAGGCACACTGCCTGAATGACTGCTCTTGCCTGTAGCAAACTAAATCTTTGTTTTGACCCACTTTCACTTGTCAGATTTTGATAAAATTTAGCTTTTTGGAAAGCCTATGACATAAGGAAACGGATTGCACAAGTTTTGCGGAAAAAAATTGCAAATTTTTTGCAAACAACCTGTGAAAGGAAATTTGCACATTTTTAGTTTTTCTTGATTAAAAATCAGGTTATTTGAAATTTTGCAAAATTTTTTGCATATTTGAAATGGCATGGTCAAGGGCTTTTCAAAAATGTATAATTTGTTTATTTTTTGGAAAAATTTTTTTTTGCAAACATTTTTACTATAAAACTGGATTTTGCGATAAAAAATTCAATTTTCGCAAATTTGCAAATTTTTTTGCAGATTCTAAAAGTAGAGCACAAGAGCTTTCTAATGATGTATCATTTGTCATATTTGGACATAAAACATGGGATTTAGAGGGGGGGGTCAAATTGACCCCCCCCCAGCGTATCCTGGTTTTCAAGTACCCCAGCGGAGATAGGGAAGCCGGCTTTGGTGGGTTGTTGGCTAATTTCGAAAATAAAAGACATACATCGATTATCCTAAGTTTAATAATGTATATTATATATTTAGGATCTTTAAAAGAAACGAGACCTTGGGCACCAAAAATTCAGTGTGAATTTTTATGGCTGGTCATGTATTGCGTATTATTGGAACTAGAATTATTTAGTTGTTACCATGTCAAGGGAAAAGTCCAACATATGTTAGGTTTAACAGTTGGGGTTCTGAAAAGTGAGCTATTTTTTTCAGGTAGAAACCTCTCACCTCAAAATGGAGCTTTAAGAATATTATAGCATTCCTCACCAAAGAATGCTATAATAATATATCATATTGTTACATATCTCGAACATTACTAACTGTAATTCTAGCTATGAAAGAATAGCCAAATTATATTGCAAAAATAAATGCCTTTTTCGTTTATAACTAGTAATAATATATGTAAAATGTTGTAAAACTAACTATGTTTACGAAAATAAAAATAATTTTGTCTAAAAAAGAAATGGAGCTTTATTTATTATTATCTGACTAGTAAGTTGAGATAAAAGAATAAAACTGTGCATAAAGCCTTCAATTGTGGTCATTCACACAGATCTAAAAGAACATTTTGGCCTCCAGAAACGCAGAAAATATGGGAAAATACAACATTTTTCACACTAATTCAATTATTTTAGCATAATCAGATATCTGATATCCAGTTTGACCTTTCTAGTATAAGGCCCACTATATAGGATTTAATCAAGGGGTCCTTCTTTATTACTGTATGTTCTACGCTCTAGCAGTCTTTGCCTTCAAAATTTGAATGACCTCTGGAGGCAATCAAATGATGGTTTGTTGGTGTTCTTATTCCATTCCGAGGCCTCTTGTTTAAATTAGATGATACTGATGGTAGTTGACCTCAGGATAGAAAATCTAAAACCAAGAAACTGGGTTATATTATTTATATTTTACCATTTAAATCTGTTCACATTTTACCTTATTAAATCCCGCTCCTTTCATAAGGTGAACGGATTCCAGGGCGAGAAAAATGTATACTTCTCACATTTTAGAATAATACCAAACATAATGTTTCATAATCATTATGGCGGTTTGGTAAACTCAAGCCATAAGCTAACATACGCATGATCAAGTTATTATAATTAAGTGTATTCTTCTGTATGTTTTCGTTTTATTTTGTGCTTTTTTTAGAACATAAGATAATATATATCCCCTTCTAACCCTAATCTTCTTCATGTCTACAATATTCTTCCAATATATAACGAGATGAGAGACGATTTCCATTAGACTAAATGTGCATAGATGTTCCCCATAGCGAAGTTGTTATAAGTCATTTTCCTTTTTTAATTCACTTCAATCCATGTTTATACGACCCAAACTTTTTTGTGGAAAGAATCATGGAAGAAATTGAGTTCTTGTAATAAACCCAAATTTTCTAAACCCTATATCTTTGCAATCTGATGGTGTAAACTATTGATTTTTAAACTTAGCTTATTTCATCTGGCAAAATTCATAGGTTGAAAAATGTAAATTTTACGACATTGGGTCGCAAAAAAAACAGAGTTTGTGGTTAACACTTATTGTCTTTTCCTAAAAGAACACTCATTTTCATTTTAAAGCACAAAAAAATCTTTTTCCATTTCTCATTTTTCCTATTTTATGTTTAATTCTTTCAAGCAGTAACAGTGTATGAAGACATTTTTAATTTTCTCAGCAGGCTTTACAGACATTAGAAAATCTAATTTTAAGCTAATTATCCTCCAGTAGGGTCATTCTTAATTCTTTAAAATGTATAAACTGGGTCTGCGTACATATAGAAATATTTCTGAATAATCTAAATTTTCTGAAGAAAATTCTTGAAAACCTTCTTTGAAATTATCAAATGTATTTTCCCTTGCAACAGCAGGGTACTAGACTATAATCTACTAAAAGTCATTTGTCAGAAAGCATTAAAACAGAATAATAACGTTAATTTAACATTTTTGCATTTCAAGTCAGTAAATACATAAAAAATAGATTATCAAGTAATTGATAATCTATTCAATTCAATTCGAATAAAAGAATGTTATTCATTTGTATAATTGACATATAGTCAAAAAATCTGCTCACTTATCTCAACTCCTGCATCTTGCTATATTAGGTATTGATCTTTGATTTAAAAAAAAATGACTCTTTGATGATAGCTGAAATATCAAAGGTCTACGAACAAAACTACGCAATTAGATTAAATATTGGAATACTCGCCCCAAACTACCATTCTAATACTCTGAATCTTTTCAAGTTTGATATTTATATTTATTTTTAGTTGATATAACAGAATTCATAGTTTAAAGTATTAAACGTTTATATCATCAGGTTCCAAAGATGTGAATGAAGGTTAGAAAAATAGAAAATGTGACAATAATAAGTTCCTGTGATTAGAGATGTTTCAATAAATTTTACTATTTTATGGTTTTTACTTATGTCTAGCTGTATGTAGTTGAACTAGCAATACATATAAACCACGGAAATAGATAAGCATATATTTGTATCTTTCATTTTCATCCTATTTATTCAGCCTTCAACAAATAGCATTTCTTTCCCTTATTCTTTGTCGATATCTTTTTCTAGCTTAAAGTTTTGTAAAGATGGATTCTTAGAATTGGTTTTATATTAAGATTATTAAATAGAAACTCCTTTAAAACTTTCTTCATTTGTCTACCCTGCTTTCAGTTTAAACCCTGATCCAGTTTTTCATTCATTTGTCTTCGAAAAATATAAGTTTCTACAAAATTATTGTTTTTAAGAATATGTGAACGTATAATATTGTAAACAAATCTGTTCCAGTCGTTTCGTTATACACTACGATATTAAAAGAAACCGCCCCCCCCCCCCATTCACCTCATTCCTACATCTTCAGCTATAAATCTTCCTTGAGTTAAATCATGTCGGGTAGATATAAGGGGGATGGTATGTATAAGAATCAGTGTACGGAACCTATAATTCTTTTCCGCCTGTCCTCTTCCTTTTATAGAGGTCAACCAACCACCTTTTCAAACATGGGAACAAATCTCTTGGAACAATACCTTTCTCCCCCCCCCTTCCAACTTTTCCACGAATATCATTTATGTCCCTGTACCTTGGTCCTTTTTTCAAAACAATGCAATTCAAACCTTTAAACATTTAAATAAAACTTTAGATTAAAATCATATAATTATGAAATCCTTCGCCTAAATACATATGTCAATATTCGGTCAGGTGGTTTGTTAAATGATTTAGTCCGTTTCACGAAAGAAAATTTGAGAAAATATCTGACTCACTTGGCTTTTAATTCTAAGAGACCTCATGTTCCCTTATAACCCTATCTCTGCTGGGGTACTTAAAAACCAGGATATGCTGGGGGGGGGGCAATTTGACCCCCCCCCCTCTAAATCCCATGTTTGATGTCCACATATGACAAATGATACATCATTGGAAAGCTCTTGTGCTCTACTTTTCGAATCTGCAAAAAAATTGCAAAGGAATTGAGTTTTTGCCAAAAACTCAAATCTTCTGATCCCAATATCTTTGCAACCTAATAGTGCAAATCTTTGATATTTCAAACTTAGATTATTTTATCTATAAATATTAATAGTTTGAAATATATAAGGTCTACGACATTGGGTTACAAAGATATAGAGATTAGAAAATCAGAGTTTGTGGCAAAAACTCATCTCCTTTGCAAAAATTGAATTTTTTATCGCAAAATCCAGTTATATAGTAAAAATGTTTGCAAACAAAATTTGTCCAAAAAATGAAAAATTATACATTTTTGAAAAGCCCTTGACCATGCAATTTCAAATATGCAAAAATTTTTGCAAAATTTTAAATAACCTGAATTTTAATCAAGAAAAACTAAAAATGTGCAAATTTCTTTTGACAGGTTGTTTGCAAAAAGTTTGCAACCTTTTTTGCAAAACTTGTGCAATTCGTTTCCTTATGTCAAAGGCTTTCCAAAAAGCTAAATTTTATCAAAATCTGACAAGGTGAAGTGGGTCAAAACAAAGATTTAGTTTGTTACAGGAAAAAGCATTCATTCAGGCAGTGTGCCTGAGGACTCAGGCAGTTAGTATTAAAGCCCGGTTTTAGGCCTAAAGGGAGGGCTTTGGGTATGTAGGAAAAGTCAGAAAATTTCAACAGCCTCAGAACAATACTTTTTGAGTTATGTAAAAAAAAACTACAGGGTGGGGGTCAAATTGACCCCCCCCCCACCAGCAGGAATAGGGTTAAAGCCTTTCGCATCATTAGAATACCAACTCTAATATAATAATGAAATTAATGAAGCATTAAGATATTTTTCGGAATTTCTGTACTTGTCCGCATGGCCCATAGAGATATATAATATTATGAACTAGATAAAACTGTAAATATCAACTATACGCTCCTGATCCCACGATATGAAGACACGACCCATATAAGTTGGTTTCAAGCCACGCAATTCGCTTAAAAATTGCATCAAATACACTAGCAATTCCTTAAATATCGTCTTCTTATTACACAATTTTATGGGTTCCACTCGTTCGTCTAGTTTTACTTTTTTTTCGTTATCTATTTAATTTGGTTTTCAAGATGTTCAAGTCAATTGGAGTAAATGTAAAATCTCATTTTGGATTTGTGTTAGGTATTTTGACCATTTCATATATTAAAGTGGAGGACACCAGTTGACAGAGTATGTATAAATCATTTATAGTAAGGGTAGACTCCTATATTTATAGTAAGGGTAGACTCCTATATTTATAGTAAGGGTAGACTCCTATATTTATAGTAAGGGTAGACTCCTATATTTATAGTAAGGGTAGACTCCTATATTTATAGAAAGGGTGGACTCCTTTGGCTACAATACTATTCTGCTTAGCATCAAACAGAAATTACAGGATACAAAAAAATAAAATAAAATAAAATAATTTAAAATAAAATAATTTTTACAATTATTAATTTAAATTATTGTAAAAACTCAAAATAAAACATAAATTAATTTTATCATTCTTTAGACATATTTTTTAGAAAAGTGTTCAAAGTGTGCTTAATGATTTGCAAAACATTCAAAATGCAATCTTCCTCTTTTGTTAAAATCTGACAACCTTAAGGGAGACTTAAAGGGAGTGTTCGCGAAAAATTAAAGTGGGTATAGGCTTAATGTAATAAAAAAGCGCTTTTGATTGCTACTAATCTTACTTCTATCTGTTGCGTCTATAAGGAGAAAATTGTTAAAGAATAACTTAGCGCCCATACAAATACAGAAAATTGCAACATACGACTTAGACCGTGAAAAAATCAATTTCATTTCAAACAAATCATTCAGATAGTACAACCTATAGTCATCGATTATCTTTCGCCACATTTGTATATAGTATAGAAGTAAGATTAGTAGCGATCAAAAGCGCTTTTTTATCGCATTAAGCCTATACCCCCTTTCATTTTACGTGAACACTCCCTTTAACTTAGAGTAAAAAGCCATCATGGACGATTAATTGTTTTTAAGAAGAGTATCAAAATTGCATTAAAATTCCTGTAAGAAGAAATTGGAGAGATTATAACAATTTTATGCTGGGCTGTGAGCATATATTTGACATCTTTGCACAATTCATTAGGAAATATTTCTAGAATTTGCTCTAACTCTGAAAATTGCAAATATCCAAACTCAATTGTCTGAAGATTCGAAATTATTTTCCCTTCTTCAATTCTCAAATTTTTCAAACTTGTCTTAACAATCCAATTTGATTCTAAAGTTAATTCTTAAATTTTATTTTCTTATCATTTGTTGGTTGTGTCAGAAATAATTATAAAAGATATACAATGAGTAAAGAGAAATGATGCATCATATTGATGAAGCACTGGAACTATCAAACTATAGATTTCCTAAATTCTTAAAGTTAAGAAATTGCTAAAGTCCTTGAAAAGTACGTTCATTTGGGGTTATTGATGACCCAAAATCTAAAGCTATTACTTCAAAAATATTTCAAAAAACACAAAAGTTTTGTGTTTGTTTTAAACTTATTGTTCCGCAAAGGTAACAATATAAATGTTACTCTTTTAGTTGTTTAATGTGTGAAAGAAAATATTGGAAAGACAGCTTAATTGCTGAAGTTTACATTAGTTTCTTTTTAACATTATATTCTACATTTGAGTTTATTTTGTGCAAACATTTGTGGTGTATAAAAAATAAAGTTTTTCTGACTCACTCAACTTCTTAAAAAAAAACATTTTACTTCGCAGCAAAAGTAGTTTTTATCGTTTAATAATAAATAGAGAGGCAAAATTTAAAGAATTTGAGCAGCGGTTAAAATTTGAGCCGCTGCTCAAATATGGATTGTCCCACTTAAAATCGTATTCAATGTTTCAAGATTTAATTAAGCCAGCGCTCAATTGAAACCTGTTTATGGGGGATTTGAGACACGACAGGATATTTATGTACTGCATGAAGAATAAGGACCAGGGGTGCAAGTGGCGGCTTGCTTGCATCCTCTCGTATGAAGACAAACTTTGCAATCCTGAGAGCAGCTGGAAGTTCAGTTGGAGGCAGATGTTGGACGTGATGTGGCGGAGGAGTAGAGTAACCAGCTATCACTTTCCTTATCTTGTTTATGAACTGAGAATTTGGAAGCTCAGGGGCATCTAGGAACTCTCCAGGAATCGTCAAGGCGGAGCCATAAACTGCTTCAGATACAGAGAAACCTGTATCCTCCATTGGAACAGAACGGAGTCCAAGTAAGACCAGAGGTAGATGTGAAACCCAGTCGGAGTCAGCAGCTCTGGCCCGCAGAGAAGATTTAAGGGATCAATGAAAATGTTCAATCATACCATTTGACTGTGGATGAAAACTAATTGTTTGAGAGGTTGAGATCCCAAGAGAATGGCAAACTGTGGTCATACAGAGGAAGTGAACTGTGCTCCTCTATCGGAGGTCAAGGTTGCAAGAACACCGAATCTTGGTATCCAGGCTGAGATGAAAGCATTCACACAGGCTTCTGTAGAAATAGATGACAAAGGAACTGCCACTGGCCAGCAAGTAGTTCTGTCGATCATCGTCAGGATATAAGAGCAGCCCTGGCCCCTGACTAGATGGTAAAAGTCTAACAATGTCGATATGTACGTGAGAAAACTGTCTGGAAGGAACTGGAATGGCAGGAACGGAAGTTTTAACGTGATTCTGTACCTTACTCCGTTGACATTGGAGACAAGATCTGGCCCATACTCGGACGTCTCGAGACAAACCAGGCCAAACAAAACGAGCAGAAATTAACCTCCGTGAACCTCTGATACCAGAATGGGAGACGTTGTGTAGAGCATTGAACAGGGATTTACGGAGAACTTCTGGAACTAATGGCCTGAGACTTCCTGTTGAATTATCACACAGCAAGTCTCCGTCACCTAGATTCACTGTCACTACTGAGAGGGAGGATAAGTTCTTCTATAGCTGTGACTGATGCACAAGACTGCTGAAAAGATAAAAGCTTCGAGAAATCGAAACCTGGAACTGCAAAATCTTGATCACTTGATGGAAGAACTGTAGAAGAAGAAGGTGAAGAATCCGATACTGCCGACAACGCCAACACTGCCAACACCGCCGACACCGCCAACACCTCAGAAGCAGGATCCTTGGTAGGAGAAGGATTTGGAGCATTATGAGATGGCTGAGAAGTTTGGAGCACTGGCGGATATATTTTGTCTGCTTTAAGGGCGAGAGAAATAGGATCGGAGAAATCGTGCCTGAGCAGGTGGGCGTGAACATCGGCGGGCAATCTCTTGAGAAAGGCTCCTCAGAGAAAGAAACATGGTTAGTGTTGTGACCAACTGGAAGCAGAGCAAGCATGTTTGACATGAGTTTTGATGGCTTCATGTCCCCGAATAAAGGAAGGTTAGAGAATACCTCTGGAAATCGTCAAGGGTGAACAACTTCAACAAGGCTTCATAGGGCTCAGTGGCGGGGGGAGACTTGATGAGATCAAGAACCTGGTTGGCAGTCTCCTGGTTGAGAGAGGAAACACAGTAGTAAAACTTTGTGGAACTGGCAGTCACTCCCTTGAACGTGAACTGGGCCTCAACTTGAATGAACCAGGCCTCCGAGGACTCTGGCTAAAAAGCCAGAACTTTCACTGAGACCGTATTTAGAAGGTCTAAAGAGCTGGGTTCAGCTCGAGCCAGGAAATTATCACTGTCTTTAGGTATTTCACTAGAGCGTGTAACTAATAAGTCTATAATGGCGAAAAAACAGTTTATTTGCCTATAGAAAACGAACTTGGGGTCACCAATTTAGCTACACTCAATTTGATAAGTCCAAAGGATAAATTTATAAATTTATTACTAACTAAATTATGCTTTGTAAATTTAAATTATCAAAAATATATATATATATCAAGGTGAGGTGGCAGAAAAGTTGCTCATCTTGCCGCATCTTCATATGTGGCTCCAGTCTAGATCAACTTCCGCCACACTAATTTTTCTGAGAGTAAATGATACATTGGTCCAACTTCTCAATGTCTGCAAAAGGCTGGACAGAAATTGCATTCTGAATTACCAAGCCAATTTAGAGCTAAATCTTACTCAAAACACCAATTAACATTTTTTTTAAAATCTTTATTTTATTCATTCAACCTTAATTCTCAATTCAAATTAGATCTTCAATTTACATCCCTGATTCTCAAGAACTCTATCAGTATTTAATGAAAACTTCCTCATAGCAAATTAATATCCTGCACTCATTATATTTTGTTCTAAAATAATTATTTAATTAAATTGTTCCACCATATCCCTCAAAACAATGACCCTAAGGGATTACCCTACCTCCATCCTCACTTTTTTTCCATTCCTATTTTATAACAATTTATAATTTTTAAATTTATAATCTTATGAATTGGATACAATTGATACAGACAAATTCTGAATTGATTCTTCTTCTCGGCATCATTTCTATCCTTCCTTTTTTCTTTCTGTTGACTTTCCCTGATTCTGATAATTTTGAAAGAAAATACAAATTTGTTGAAACCAGAATGTATTGGGACACTCTACTTCATTGTAGTTGTAGTAGTTTTCAGTTTTATTGCTGAACTCAAGAATGTCTGACTTTACAAGCTGATTGAATTTTAATGCAGTGCTGATTAGGGTTTCCAAAGCAAGTATATTTTACTTGCGCACAATTGCGAGCCCTTGTGCACAAGTGAATTTAATTGCGCTCAATTCCATAATCATTGCACGCAAATAAACGCAACGGACTTGCCCGCCATACCGCACAATTCCGTCCAAATTTCTTGCGTTTTGTTTAATTTTTTTGATAAAATTCAATTTAAAACTTATGGCACGCAATATATGCAATTAATTATTGCGCAATTCCTTTAGACAACAAAAAATTCAATTTAAACTTTGGTAGTGTCATACAATAAACTGAAAAGTGCTAAGAAAATTGAATTTTAATTTTATTTAGTTTAGACTCAAGACCCATGTAGCTGGATAAGTGATTTAACAAGTTATTAATTAATTTTGTTTGACTTGTGACTACATCAAATGCACTATGATGTTGTCTTTCTGTACCATAGCTTTCTAGTTCTCACTGTAGCAAAATATCTAATTTTGATTAAACAAACCTTACAATTTTAACCAAAAAGGTTTCCATTTTAATGTGTATACAATGTGAAAAAATTAAAAATGTATCATATTAAATTGCTAATTAGTAGCTTAACCACAAGAAATTTTAAGGTTTTAAAACTGTAGAAAAAAGTGGCACTAGGGCCTTGATTATTTTAAAATCAACAAAGATATTTAATTCCATTTTTGTATCTGTTGCATAAATTTGTAATTCAAACAGCTAAAATTATTGATTTTTAGATGGAAAAATAATTCTGATGCATGCAATTGAACAAAATTCGGCAAATATTTAATTGCTTCCTTTTTCGCAATTATAGCACAATTGCGTGCAATGAAATAGCATAAACGGAAGAAACCATTGCGCGCAATTTTGCGCCATTCCTCGCAACGAAATTCCGATTGGAAACCCCAGTGCTGGTTCAGCTTTAACACATACTTCTGATATATTTTCTGAAATGGAGCTGAAATGGAGGGGCCAGGGGGGGGGGAGCACCTCCCAGCTTTATCTCGAATGACTTCTCCATTCGTCAATGGGAAAAAATTTGATGGTGTTCAGCTTATCATCAGAGAGTTCCCTATAACCATTTTCCTGTTTGAATTCTTTTTTTTCTTCTTGTTTCTTGTTTGTAGATTTCTGCAATTTTACTTTGAGTTCCATATCTTAATCATGGTTTATCCTAGTGGTCTTTTTTATTTTTATTTAATATCAGATGGAAATATTTTGAGAGTTCTATATTTCTTGTTCTTTATTTTTCTTCTTGATTGTCCATCCTTCATCCATCCTTCAATCATACTTTGGCTAATTTTGAAAATTAAAAGAAATAAACTTATTGGATGTCTTTACAGTTAGCCAAATTGCAAGAAAGAACTATTTTTCTAAGCCCTGTATCTCGGAACTATTCTGAATTCTTGAAGGCACAAGGGGGGGAAAGAGGAGCAAGGTCACAACCCTCTCCCCTTGCATTGCTTTCATATTTTGATTGAGTCAGCTTTTCTACACATTTTCCAGCATGTTTTAATTTAGGTAGGAATACATAGATCGGTGGGATATGTGACGTCTGCCATCCTGTGTATTTGTCTTCATTCCCTATTGGTGAAAAAAATAGATAGTAAAGCTAAAATCTCCTTCTAATTTTCCTGCTTAAAGTTTTCTTCTTCTTTTTTATTTATCTTGTTTTTACACTTTAAGACCTTTCCAAACAGTTCTTTTGACATCAAGTTGTGGAGCAGGTAGGAGAGAGATAGGAGGTTTTTAGGTTGAAGGGTATAGGGGATTGCTCTCTGATGTCCTTCTTTATTATACTCTTTCCTGCTTAAGGGGGAATAAAAAACCATAAATGCACTCCTTATGCAAAATGGGGAGTTGTGAGCCCTGAAGCTCTCTTGAGAAAAATTGGTTTTGTTGTGCATGGCTTATATACCCACAAGGGGTTAAATTCCTTCTTTCAGTACACCAAGCTGAAGATGAAGTTTTGTTTTAATCTATGTACAATTCTTGCTTTCCCTGTAGGATATGAGATGGGTAACTAAACTCAGACCTTCTCCAGCTATAATTTTGTGATCACATAGGGTAGGTCTGCTCTCCTTGGAGGCAGTCAGGCAACTGTTGCTCAATGTTCTAATTACTATGTATTATGCTTAACTTTAAAATTAATAAAATCCTAAGTTAATCAAGACACTCAGAAAGATAGGAAACTAAATAAATGCATTCATCTTGCATTCTTTATCCGTTTATACTATTTTAAGTCTCGATCCATTATTCAGATTATCGAGAAAAATCTGACTACAGTAGACATATTCTACAGTTTTAGTTGAGAAGCACTCAGAAAGCACTAATCTGTTTAAATATTGGATTCTATTGCGGAGATGTCGTCATAGCTGCAAAAGAATCGGGAACAACCTGCAAAAACTCATAATAATGATAAAATAACAATGTATGTAGAAAATCTGCTAACTAAAGAATGTATTGTTTTAAGAAGAAAGGGTTAAATACATCTTACTTCTAGCTGACCAGGCATACTTATACAACTACTGAATAATCAATTAGGTAGAAGAATGAAAAAACCATATGGGATCTATAAAATGTGGATTAATGCTGTTCAGAAAGCAGGACAAATTTTTCGTAAACTTTATTTCATTTTGTTAAAACGTAACGAACGTAACGCTATTACAAATTAAATGGCTCTGTCACTAGATCATTTCATTATTTTTTTTAGCAAAAATTGTATTCAGTGAATTTAAAGTGGCCAACCCAAAAATATCGTTTTGAGTCTATAGTTTTAAGTGGGTTGAGAATGTCTAATATTCTTGGATCGATCTTATAACTCTATTTAATAAGGGCGAAATCGAGTTAAATTTCTTTATTTGGTATAAATTATTGAATATTTTGAATGGAGAATGGCTTGAAGTGATAATAGCCAACTACTTCGTTGGGGGAGAGGTTACTATAGACTGAGTTCTTTTCTTCGACTTTTTGCTGGTTTCATTCTATGCTCGGACTGAGCGCATTTCTCCGTCTCTATGTAGAGTTGACGGACAGTTTTAGGAATGCTAAACTATAGAACAACACTAAACATATTATCACTAACTAAATCTCAATAAATATAAATCATTTGAATTATTGTTAATATTTGGTTTTGAACCATAAAAATGCTAGTTTTAAAGAAGAATGGAATAAGGAAGAATGGGAGAAATTCAAAGAGAGAAGAATAAAGATAGAAGGAGAAAAATGGGAAAATATTAGATAGGATAAACTAAGGAGAAATTAGGATAGGATGAGGGTGTAAAGGATAAAAGATATAAGGAGAGGATAAGGATTGAAATTCTGTTCTTAATCTAATCTTGTCTTAGTCTTAACCTTCTCAAATCTACTTTTCTAAATGATTGATGTGTAATGAGAGTGTGTAAGATTGAGTTTGTGTGTATATTGTGTGCATGTTCGTGAAGATATCAAATAAAGGGTTTAACTCATTTTTATTGAAGACAATAAAACATCGAAACTGTATAATATCTTAAGTAAAGAAGACTTTTTAAAATCTCATATTTAACGAATCATGGTGATTCAAAATATAACAATTAAACAAATCTAACAAATCTTGCAGTGTGGCGTTAGAAACTTAATTATTTATTTTCGAACACTAGGAAATCAGTGCTGTATGTGTCAATATTAGTCTTAAGTTTTGGTATGCATTGAACGATATTGTCTTTTTTAAGTAAAGGATTGAATATACTTATTAGTCTAATTATATACTTATGAGCTCTCCTAATGTACAGGAAAATAAATATATTCTATTCTCGTAGATTCTATTCAACCATACATACATATTCATGAGAGGATAGATGGGGACACTGTAGTTATTCATATAGTACAGACTAGTCAATCAAGTACCCATGCAGTTACTTACTTTTGATAATAAAGCTAGTTTTAAAAAATGGTTTTAACGAGAGCGATCGAATTATATTCTTTTATAAACAAATTATTATTACTCCAAAATGTTTGAGTTTATAAAAGATGGTGTAAAATAAAGATTGGTAGTTCATGATGAAAGATATAATACAACTGCATTGCAGGAACAACTTAAAAATCTTAATTGCAGTCGTGAAAAAATAATGATACTTGTGTCCTGTAACCTTTAATTTTTTAACATGATATATCAGGCAATGTGGATGTTATCCGATTTTGTTTTGAATTGTAAACAGTTTAATTAGTTAAATAGAAATTTCCATCGGCAATTACATTTACCTAGCATTATCGGTAACCGTAGCTTTTTATTCGTCAATTCAAATTTACCCAACCCATCTAATATATTCTTTAAAAATCAATCAAGAAAAATAAGTTCTACATTGGCAGAATATAAATTCTGAAGTTTCCCTGAATACATTGTTCTATGGATTATCAAGGGTTGAGATATTGATGCTGGGTTTGAACGCCAATTATGCAGAAATAGTCCCAGTCAACAGAATAATATCATTACATGCTGGGACAGCATTTCATTTTACGAAATATATTTAAGGAATGAAAAATCATTTCAGATAGAAAATTGTTTTCTTGAACGTACAAATTATATTTCTTAACCCCAATATTCCGTGGGGTTTTACTTAAAAATAGCTTAATAAACACAGTGATTTAAATGTTGCAAGCTGTCACACAGAAATCGATGAGAATTTTGACAAATTAAAAAAATTTAAGGCTAAGACAAGTGGTTTACTGATCAAAAAAGTATAACAGAATTACGCTAAGGCGTTGCGACAAGTCGAAGGCTACCATTCCTTTTCATATGCAGTCTAAATCTATGTGTGTAACCAACATGAATAATACATAAAAAATGTCTAAGATATCTAGTTATTCTTCATTTTATGACTCTCATTTAGTTCTCATTTGTCACAACCACATCCGCAACGATCAATATATCCATTTAATATGACATGTATACTTACATACTAAATTAATATATGCCAAAGAGCTTGGTATTATAAGGAGTAGGCATCGGGATTTATACACAAAACCTGACGCCTTAATTGGTTTAATTAAAAAGTCACAAAATGTCGTCTTTTCTATAATCTGATTTTAGGACTTTTTAAGCATATCTCTCACCAAAAACTTGTTTTTTGTTTGTTGCGTAATTTGCCTTTAAAAAAGGAGAACTTTAATATCTTTGTGGATAAACTTCATTTTAAGACAAATTGAAATGTTTGGTTTGCAATTTTTTAGCTCCTTCAAACCAAGGTCTTTTAGGCCTTCCTCACTTAACCCTATCTCTGCTGGGGTACTTGAAAACCAGGATATGCTGGGAGGGGGGGTCAATTTGACCCCCCCCCCTCTAAATCCCATGTTTGATGTCCAAAGCTCTTGGAAAGCTCTTGTGCTCTACTTTCAGAATATACAAAAAAAATTTGTAAATTTGCAAAAATTGAATTTTTTATAGCAAAATCCAGTTATATAGTAAGAATGTTTGCAAAAAATGTGTCCAAAAAATGCAAAATTATACATTTTTGAAAAGCCCTTTACCATGCCATTTCAAATATGCAAAGATTTTTGCAAAATTTTAGATAACCGGATTTTTAATCAAGAAAAACTATTTTCTTTGACAGGTTGTTTGCAAAAAATTTGCAATTTTTTTTAACAAAACTTGTGCAATTTGTTTCCTTATGTCAAAGGCTTTCCATAAAGCTAAATTTTATCAAAATCTGACAAGTGGAAGTGGGTCAAAACAAAGATTTAGTTTGTTGCAGGAAAAAGCAGTCATTCAGGCAGTGTGCCTGAGGACTCAGGCAGTTAGTATTAAAGCCCGGTTTTAGGCCTAAAGGAAGGGCTTTGGGTATGTAGGAAAAGTCAGAAAATTTCAACAGCCTCAGACCAATACTTTTTGAGTTATGTAAAAAAAACTACAGGGGGGGTCAAATTACCCCCCCCCCCAGCAGGAATAGGGTTAACCGGCCTAACATTCTACTTTTAGCTAGTAGAAAACTATACTTAATGACATCTAAGAAATGCTGTTTTAAAATATTTGATATTTTTATACAAATGAGATGCGAAACAAAATCACAACTTTAGCTTAATTTTAGCAGGAGAGCATCCTGTCCCATAACTGATTAAACACATTTAGAGGTTTATTACCATGTCGTTAACTATTTTCAGCACATACAAATGATTGATTCATTTAATAACTAGAGTTTTAATTTTGATTGTTTGAGTTCAAAACCAATAGTGCAGCCAATGATGTCATATGCAAGTACACACTATTCGGATAAATTCCTAATGCATTATCTTCTATTACAGGACTATCTTTGATATATTCTAATAAATTAATTCAGAAGAACGACATCATAAAAATGTCCGGCCTTGATCGTCTCTACAAAAACACCCTGGATACCAACATGGATTTCATTGACTTTAACTGCTCCAACCTCTGTCAAACAGCCATAAACGTCATCAACTCTCAAATTGCCAGTTCGACCCCTCTGCCCACCTCCCTACCCAATGAACGAGTCCTAAGCCTTTCCGGCTACCTCCTTCTTCCCGCTTCAAACCCCTTAAACTTGTCACTGACAACTGGATGATACCCCTGGCTGTCCTCCATCCCACACGAGTTCACCCTGACCAGATGCGATGACCCTGGCAAGCTGATGTTCATCCAACATGAGGGGACCACTCAACAACATCACCAACCGGGACAGTTACAAAACCAGATTAATTGTGAAGAGTTCAGTAGCATCAACATCTTTGGCAGAGATTTTAACCAAATGTTTGACTTCCTCCCCAGATACGATTCGGTCCAGGAAGTTGTTGAAGATCTAGCCCTCCAAATCAAAATACTTCAAGCCGATTGGGAGATCATCCAGCAGTTCCACAACACAGAGGACCTTTAATGAATCACTTTCACACAACAACTGGTCCAGAACACTATGGAAAGCCTCCCATGGAACTGAGGTCATATGTTACCAAAAAATTCACTGATTTTCAAGATCCTTTAAGTTTGTGGGACTACATCTTGATGAAAACCTAACCTGGAATGACCATGTTAAAGCTATAAAAAACAAAGCATCTAGCGTAGTGTTTGCATTATCAAATGTAAGAAATCCTCTTCCAAAGATGGAATTTAAAGAATTTGAGCCGCGGTTTAAATCCGCCAAAATCCGGTTTAAATTTAGCGCCGGCTTAAATCTTGAAACATTTGATACAATTTTAAGTGGAACCAACCATATTTAAGCCGCGACTTAAAATTAAACCGCCGCTCAAACTCTTTAAATTCGGCCACAAGTAACATTAAGCATACTATTTATAACTCATTATTTCGCTCATTTGTAGAATATGGAGTTTCCGCCTGGGGGAGAAATAAAAGTCCTGAAATGAAAAAAAATTTGCTTGCTCCAAAAAACGTTCATTCAGAATTATTAAAAATGTAAAAACAGCTTCATATACCGATCCTCTTTTCTTTAAGTAAAAAATCTTTAAGCAAAATGATTTGACGGAATTTAATCAAGTAACATTTATGCATAAATACACTTTTAAAATATCTCTTAAATATCTTCCCTAATATGCCCTAATATGCCATTAAATTCAAAAAGAAGTGCTTAGGTATTTATCTTTAAAAAAAGTTTATTTAAAATGTTATCTGACGCCTACATCTTAAAGTGCAATAAATCCTTTTGTTATTTTTGAAATAAAATGAATATAGAACTTTGTAGATTTTTGTACATACTTAATCTTATTCTGTTAAACGTACTAAACTTAAAACTGAAAAATCAATTATTTTGTCATGCTGCACCTCGGTCTCTCTTAATTTAACTAGTAATCCCTGACTTTTTGTAAACTTTCTAGTCTAGTAAAATTCATCATATTGTAAACATTTTAATATTAATTAGGTGGGGATAAACAGCAAATAGCTAATCTCCACCTATAATTGCTATAATTACATAAATATTGTAAACAATATAAAAATAGTTGCAGATTTTTTGCCTGTAACATTATAACTTGTATGTTTTTTTTTAGCATTAAACTATATCTTATCTTATCTTACCTATTGATCAAAGAACCTATCGACCAACCGACCAACCAACCAATCAACCAACCAACCCACCGACCAACAAACCAATTGATCAACCAGCCAACCGAACAAAATATCTATGCAGTGTCCTAATCATTAAATTTTTTGTTATTAAACCCGATCTAAGAATAAGTACGACACTTGTGAAAATGTCAATATTTTTAACGACAAACGTTATTCTGTTCTAGTGAATACCAAGCTTTGCCTGGTTACCCCCATTTACCCCACACCACCTCTCTTTACAAAGTTCAGGCGTCAAAATGAAAGACAAGGTCCAGTGGTTCTAAATATAAGGTGGATCAAACAAGTTAGCAGGTAAGTACAAGCTATACAGTGTCTTAAAATTATTATCTAAAAATTATTTTCATATTTATTTTATAAAACATTGGGGCCCAAATTCAACCCGCCATTCAAATTTTTAAGCAAATCGGTGACGGGGTTCATGAATTCATGACGGAAAAAAACTAGCTTGGGAACCAGCTCTACCTGAAAACTAAATTTTCTCTTTAAAATTGAATTTATTTTTAATATCAAGCTAAGAACATTTTCCATGGTTTCTGGGCTGTGATCAGACATTCAAGCAAACAAACAGATTATCATTTTATTCTAACCTGGTTTTAAATTTGAACGTTAAAATAATATAAATGTAGACGTTTTAAATTAAATTGAAATTTATATTGATCGCAAAATCCAGTTATATAGTAAAAATGTTTGCAAAAATAAATTTGTCCAAAAAATGAAAAATTATACATTTTTGAAAAGCCCTTGACTATGCCATTTCAAATATGCAAAAATTTTGCAAAATTTTTGATTTTTAATCAAGAAAAACTAAAAATGTGCAAATTTCCTTTGATAGGTTGTTTGCAAAAAATTTGCAAGTTTTTTTCGCAAAACTTGTGCAAATCGTTTTCTTATGTCAAAGGCTTTCCAAAAAGCTAAATTTTATCAAAATCTGACAAGTGGAAGTGGGTCAAAACAAAGATTTAGTTTGTTACCTGAAATAGCATTCATTCAGGCAGTGTGCCTGAGGACTCAGGCAGTTAGTATTAAAGCCCGGTTTTAGGCCTAAGGGGAGGGCTTTGGGTATGTAGGAAAAGTCAGAAAATTTCAACAGCCTCAGACCAATACTTTTTGAGTTATGTAAAAAAAACTACAGGGGGGGGGTCAAATTGACCCCCCCCCCAGCAGGAATAGGGTTAAGGAAATTATATGTTAGTAGTAATTGGGTTATTCCTATTCGAACAGTTTATTTTACAAACATTCTATGGAGGAACTTTTCAAGGGAGCCATTGAGTTGAAATATTAACAATGTTTTAACTGTTCGAATTCAAGAACTGTTTCAAGGCATACTTTAGAAAAGGCGTTGCCATTGAAATGGGCTGCATCAATTCACTAAAATGGGGCATCCATAAAAAAGTTTCTCGTCGACAAATTGATCATTGCAACAAATTTGTTTCATGATAAAATATTTAATTGTAAGGTTTTGTCTCCTAGATTATCAATGGAATTATACTGGTTTATGCACTATTTGTTTAGTGCTCTTAATGGCCTTGAGATACGGCCTAACTAATTGCTTCTTTTAAAAATAATTAACCATTTTTAAACTAGTGAAGTTAAAATTGAATATTAGAATAATGGAATAGCACTTTTTTATATAGTATCAGTACCGAAATTCATATTGTTCTGAAAAACTATTAAAATTAAGTGTTTAAGTTTTTAGAAACTAAAAATCTTTGAAAAAAAAGACTTGACAGGTAATATAGATATAACATTTCATTATTAACAGCTTTATAATATTATTTTTAGCAAAATTGAATTTCAAATTTTACATAAAAAAATTATCTAACATTATTAAATTAAATTTCTAGTACATTAAATCAAATATTGTTAAAAATATGCTTAGTCAAAGTTAATCATTTATCTAAAAAATGTTTATGTCTTTATTATCTTTAACTTTACTTTCTAGTAAAACCGTAAAATTTATTTTAACTTTAAATACAACTTAAATATTACTATTTTAAGAACCATTTACTTTTAATTATTTATCTCAATATTTAGAATAATTTGCGATCAAGCCTCAAATGTTAAAGATGAATGATTTAGCAATCTTCATGAAGTACTTTGCAGATTTAAGCTTATAACATGAGTAAAGCTTATATTTCAGCCGACATTTTCATTAGCTGAAAAGTTTAAAGTTTTTCCAAAGTCTTCACTTTCCCCTCTCATTCTCACTCTTCTCACAGAACTGATTTGTTTACATAGCTTTGTCCAAATTCTGGGAAGAGCAAAGCGTTATTGTGTATGCTGTGGGTGGAACACCTCTGAAAACAATATTTAATGAAATTAACAAGAATAGTATTAAGCTAATTGACTAAAAATTGATAGGAGGGGGGGGGCCGGTGGGGGGGGGGTCCAAAAATCGTTCTCTAGGAATATACCTAAATGTTTGAAATAAAAAGATTCCACATTTTTACAAGACAGTTGAGTCTTTCCGAAGTTTAGACCTTAGATATTTCAAAATTTGAATTCGGTTAAATCAAATAATCTAAGTTTGAAATATCTAAGGTTCACTACATCGAGTTGCAAAGATATAAGGATTAGAATATTTTTGTTAATAGCAAAGACTCAATTCCTTTTAAATGAATTTGTTAAATCTGAAGTATTAACACTACACCTGAATAAGATGATATTCCTTCTGTCATATTTTGTTTCAAAATGTGTAAACTTTAAACTATTTTAAAGAATCTCGAAGAGAAATATCAAGTTTTCAACAATATACCACAAGAATTCAAATTAAAGAATACCTTTGTAATTTATAAACTAAGTGAACTAATATTATACTTTATAACAGAACTGCAGAGTCCGAATTTAAAGAATCTCAAATCCGCCAAAAACCGGTTTCAATTGAGCGCCGGCTTAAATCTTGAAACATTGAATACAATTTTAAATGAAACCAACCATATTGGAGCTAGCCGCGTCCCAAATTTAAGCGGCGGCTCAAATTTTTTAAATTCTACCTTAGAGCAAATATTAGGAATCTAAAACTGCTCAGGCTGATAACAAGGTTTAGGTTAATCTTAATTGAATTCGATATCGATCGGTCATGCTCTAATCAGATATGTCATACATAGTTTATTTTTAATTTACCTAAAAAATGAAATTTTCACTTAATACTAATTCTACAAAGCATAGTGTAGTGTAGCACTCCCCTACTTTTCGATTAATTCCTAAAAAGTATACCTGGGATCTGAGAGTACATGTTGAGAATATCTAGGCGTCCTCCACCTTTCTTAGTCATACAGTTGGTAAACAAAAGGATAGACATCGTCAAATATAGATAAAATCATATATGTAACGTGATTTATATAATGTATAAATATATATATATATATCATTTTATTTTAACCTGGTTTTAAACTTGAACGTAAAAATAATTTAAATGAATACGTATTAAATTGAATTGAATTTTACATTGATCGTTACCTGTATAATCAGTTAATCAGTCAAAAATTGTAATTATATATATATATATAAATATATTTAGTATATATACATAAGGATGTTCATCTGTTTTTGATTGAATAATAAATTATATTTATATTATATTATTGAACCGATCGGGCCCAATTATGTGTTGCAACCAACGAGGTTATAGTATATAGAGCGATGATGAACGCTAATCCTTTACTAAATGTATATACTCCACTTACTTGCTGCACGAAAGCGCACTGCATATTTGATGTTTGTACTCTATGATTAGGCCATTCTTTATCAGTAAACTGATTTAGTTGTACACTCAAGCTGAATAGCGGGCAGGTAGTTAATTACAAGCCCCCTGGTTGCAACTCACATGATCCAAGGAAATGTTATTGTGTGATTAAAATTGAAATATTTTACCTAGAAAAAAAATTCTACATTTATTGTTCTTTGAAAATGCACCAAATTGATCAGAAAAATCCGTAATAAAATCTTTAGTCATTGGAGAACAATTCAACACTCAATAGTTAAAAGCTAGAATTCAAAGCCTGATTAAAGATTACGTTAGATTAAAATCTTTATCTTAAATTCTAAATCAAAACACTTCTTCCTGAATAGAGCTATTATGAACAACAAAATTTTTTGAATTTCATAACTTCAAAATAAGTCAAAATATCTGAGACCTATGCTCCTTTTTTCTCAATTGTGGACTGCGGTAGGAAATTTTTAGGTTTTCAATAAGAGAATCTAAGTTCCGGAATATCCCCGATATATATAAAGTCCTGAAATATTATCCAATCATAGAGCCTGGTATTGATGTAATCAATTCTAACTTTAAATCTTTATTCCAAATCTTCTTCGTATCCCCAAATACTGCAGAATATAATTTCCTATCCCATTCTTTAAAAAAAATATGTGAAAGTAAGTAAAAACTCATGATTTTGAAACTGCTGTTGTCATTAAAAGGGAATATTTGTAATTATCATATTTCCGGAAAACAAGTCAGGGCACTGAAAGTTATAAAAGAAGGAAAAAGTAAAATGTATGAGACTTTACTGGTACTTTTTTGTGACTTCGTAGCTCCTCTATTATTATTTTCATTTTTCAGCTATATTATTAGAAACTGAAAATTGCTCTTAAATGAAAACATAAAAAGATTTAGATTTTGAGTTCGATTTACTTTATTTTGTCGTTATGGGTTTAAAGGTAATAAAAGTCAAAAAATATTTGTTTTAGGAATCCATATACTTAATATATATGCCATGAAACTGTTTATACATTAAAACTTTATAAGGCTACAAAGCAAGCATAAAAACTATATCCATCGAAACAATAATTTGGAAAGTTGTAGACATTGAAACTCATATTAAAAACTGTTTATACCTTAAATCTATTGTATTAGGAAACTATTTATGCATTGAAAACTATATATGGAATCTATGAATACCTTAAAGCTTTATATGGAAACTATATATACCTTGAAACTATGTATGGAAACTACACACTGAAACTATGTAAGGAAAGTATTCCTGGAAACAATTCTATAATGGTTTGACAATGAATGCCTGGCAAAATGGAATCTAGGGTTACATACCAAGCGCTAAATATACATGACAGAGATGCATTCAATGGATGGCAACCTTCCAGATAGATAGACGGATAGAGGGATAGATATAGAATAGATACATGGTCAGGTTTTTGCTCACTGATAAACGTTGTTTGTCGTCGTTCCTTTGAAATTGATAAATACATAGACAGACTATTTAACTGCATGTTTTGTTCCTGTTAGAGAATGCAAAGCATAGACTAGTGATGATCAGAATAATGAGAACAATAATAATACTTGTTAAGTAGACTGGATACAGGTTAAACCTCCCTGACATAAACCAAACCAATCGAAACAAGATTTAGTAATTTTTCATTTTCAAAATGTAAGCCCTTAAAACAATAGTGTGCACAGTGTTTGATTAAACTGTTATCAAGTTTAAGTTAAAGAAATTATTCTGTTGTTTGTGAGTTTGTTTGGTTTTCCTTCTGAGCTGAGATTAGCTTGATTCAACAAACAATCCCGTTCTAAAATAAATTCAAAATACACAATTGAACAGTATCTACATTATACATATACATATATACACTATACATTATACATACAAATAATCCAATAAACGTAAAATGGTTGAACCGACACGGGCCCAATTTTTCATGTGGAACTCCATGAGTTGGTATACCTGAAGACACTACTCTGCGATGGTTAACCACCCCTTAGTATTTACAACTTGTCAACACAATTGTAGGCATCAAAAGCAATGTTTTGTGAAATATCTATGTTTTTTAATGTATTCTGATTGGACAAACGCGTTAAAAATTATATATGTCTTGAAGAAATATTGATTAATTGATAATTTGAAAGGAAGGCGACTTTTTGTAAGGAAATAACTTTTTTTGTGCTTTCCCCCTTCAATAATACATTTAAAAACCTATATGCCGCATTTATCTTATGTCTTAAATTGCAATGAAACAAAAGGGGTGGTGAACGGTAGCAGAGTAAAAATCAAAAAAGGAAATGTCTAGGACCAGGGGTCTAAATATGTATGTATGAATGCCTAATAAAAATATGTGTAAAGTACAGCAAATTTAACATTTGGTAGATTTTGCTAGTGAAATTTTAGCTGATTTTACATTGATTGACAAGTAATGACAAAATAGTTGTTTCTAATTCAGTTTCAATTTATTTTGTCTCTACCATGTCTAGAACAGGAGCATGTATCCTCACTCCACTCTGTTCCTTTGGAACAAGATCTTGGATTGGAACAGGAACAAGAGCAAGATTCAGAACTCCAGGATCTTTCGGTTTGATTTTCGCACAATACCTTTAAATGCATAGAAATCGGAAATTAAATTTTTTGCAGGATAATAAAATTTTTAGAAATGATTTCTTTTATCATTATTTAGTGTATTGTAAATGCAGTGTTAATTGTACAAAGTAAATAATATCTAGTGATGATTTAAAACTTTTCGGACCAAAATACCATGAATTGCTGAAGTTTTTCTCACAGAGTCAAAATTTGGCTTAGTGTATTGCAAGCGAAAGTATAGAATAAACAATTTTTTAAATTTGTAAAACTTCTAACATTTTCATGGAACCTTTAAATAGTCCAAAAACTCTGATCAGGCTATGCTTAAAAAACCTACCTTTTCTTTAAGTAAGATTGGACTGCATAGACAGCTGCATGAGTCTTCACTATATACATGGCGTTCGCTAAATCGATCATTTTTCGTAAAATTTTATTAAACTTTTTTGTTATTTGTTATTGTGTCAGTTTAAATCCAATAAACGTCAAAACGGCTAAACCAATCGAGCCAATTTTTGTTTTTGCATCTTACATAACCACGTGGAAGGTTTATGGCTTGTTAAATTTAAAAAATTAATCAGGAAAAAACATTGGCAATTTATTTTGATTTTTTACAATCCATGAATGAAAAATCCGCAGTTTAATGATCTGTTCACAGTAAACTAGATAAAGTAAGGAAGATGAAAATTTGCATAGATTTTGTTTTAAGATACAGAAGGCTAGATAAATCGTAGAACTTGAAGGTTAGAAGGTTATAATATCGTAGAAGTTGAAGGTTAGAAGGCTATGATATCGTAGAACTTGAAGGTTAGAAGGCTATAATATCGTAGAACTTGAAGGTTAGAGGGCTATAATGTCGTAGAACTTGAAGGTTAGAAGGCTTTACTATCGTAGAACTTGAAGGTTAGAAGGCTATAATATCGTAGAATTTGAAGGGTAGAAGGCTATAATATCGTAGAACTTGAAGGTTAGATGGCTATAATATCGTAGAATTTGAAGGTTAGAAGGCTATAATATTGTAGAACTTGAAGGTTAGAAGGCTATAATATCGTAGAACTTGAAGGTTAGAAGGCTATAATATCGTAGAATTTGAAGGTTAGAAGGCTATAATATCGTAGAACTTGAAGGTTAGAAGGCTATAATATCCTAGAACTTGAAGGTTAGAAGGCTATAATATCGTAGAATTTGAAGGTTAAAAGGCTATAATATCGAAGTTTGAAGGTTAGAAGGCTATAATATCCTAGAATTTGAAGGTTAGAAGGCTATAATATCGTAGAATTTGAAGGTTAGAAGGCTATAATATCGTAGAACTTGAAGGTAGGAAGGCTATAATATCGTAGTATTTGAAGGTTAAAAGGCTATAATATCCTAGAACTTGAAAGTTAGAAGGCTATAATATCGTAGAATTTGAAGGTTAGAAGGCTATAATATCGTAGAACTTGAAGGTTAGAAGGCTATAATAACGTAGAACTTGAAGGTTAGATGGCTATAATATCGTAGAATTTGAAGTTTAGAAGGCTATAATATCGTAGAACTTGATCCCTAAATGCTGAGCAAGATTTCAGGGTCTCATCACAATCACATCTGTAATCAATTAATTGATTAATTGATTTAATTTTAAGATTTTAGATTAGATTTGCCACATTTTCATCTTACTTTAAAAAACAATCATTCCTAAGTGTATGTTGAAAGGATATGTTGTCGGAAGCAAAAATGAATTTGAATTTCTCCATGATTAAAACTGTTCAAGCATGTTTTAACTTTCTTGACTTTTATGGAATTGTAATTGAAGGACTTTAGTAAAAAATAATATTATTTAATGCATACAATGCCGGTCGTTGTTTAAAAAGTTTAAAATAGCCAATAACTTTCTTATATCAATATCTTATTATTTTGTCACAAAAAAAAGAGAAATAAAATCAGCTTCTATTATTTAACAAACAACTCATCTATTTTGCTTTTAGAATTTTTCGAAAAAAAATACATAATTAAAAATCATTTCCAAATAAGTTAAACAAATTCAAATTAATGTCAATTAAAATATTACTTAAATAAACGGACTTTTTTAAAGCTACATTGATTTACTGGCATGGAAAAATACAAAAAACCTAAAACTTCCATCAGGTTGCTTGCTAGGATTTTACTTTATTCCTAGTTCGTTTAAAAATAAATGCATCAAAGCCGTTTTAATGAAACGCTGAAACTTTTACTTCAACAAAGTTTCTGAGTGAAATTCAGATGTAAAAACAAAAGAAAAAATATTTTCAAATTCTTTTTATCTTTGAAAACAATCAATGAAATATCATGATAAACATTTTTTATAACAAAAATATATTAATATTATAGATGTCTAAACCAGTTAGACGATGTTAGTTTAGGCATGAAACATAAAAACTAAGCATACAACAATTTTTAAGAAGAGAATTTGTATCAATAATGATAAAATAAAAACGTTAAATGTTAATTTTGTTTTGGTTTAAATAATTGTTTTGATATATTTTCTTCACCTGCAAGGACCCCTGTGATGTTCCAGCTCTATAGTTGAACAGTAAGGAGTACTAAACAACATAATCAACTTCATATTGAAAATATGTTATTTACTGAATTAAGAATAAACTCCTAGGTGATAAACAAAGCTAGGTATGACAAGAAAGGTTCCGCTCTTAATTTCGAAAAGTGTTTAATTGTATATTTTTCATAAATCAAATTGATCAGGAAAAAATTATAAAGTGATACTTTCTCAAAATATTAAGAAATTTACACCCTAAGCTCGCATATATTAGATATTTGAAAGAATTAAAAATACCAGTTTTGTTAGGATTATTAAAAGTAAAGAAATGATTATTGATAAATGATGTTTCCTTGTTACTTATAAAAAGTTTACCTGTTTACATAAACAACAATGTTATGACTCTCTAATTTAGATTTTCTCGGAGAACAATTAGAGCCAATACTGGTGAGACAAAGTCCTAAATATAAACACCATGTACAGGGTGTCCCAAAAAACATGGGAATTCAATGACGAATTCGATATCGTCTTTATGAATAATTCTTAGATTTAGTATAGTGATACCTACTGAGAAAGCTGTAATCTGTAAGAGTTTCGTCTGCTATGTTTACATTTTGTTTGTTTATGTTTTGACTGCAACCGGTTGTACTTAGTAAAACAAGAAAATTACAGTATACAAACAGAGTAAACTTGTCTGTATTCACTGTTCATCTTGCGGAGACATTATTGACACATCTTTTCAGTCTTTTACCCTTTTCATTAAATAAACTATAGCAGACATAATAATATTACGGCTTTTGAAATTAGGTATTACAATGCTAATTCATAACAAAGACGATATCGAATTCGTCACTGAATTCCCATGTTTTTTGGGACACCCTGTATGTACTTATTGACTTAGTATTAAAAGGACTGTATTTGTATTACTTGTGGCATGTTCGATTTATAAGGATACCTTTCACACCTTTAACTTATCAAGGATGTCGACTTTACTTATTAACCCTATCACGATTGAGGGGGGGGGGGGGTAGGTTCTACCTTCTCATGTGATTTGTTCTCCATAACTTAAAAACGGTTTACACTATAACACTAAAACTTCTTCACTCTTTTAACTACATAGCTGTGATCAAATTTTGCAACAACAAAAAATTGTAAATGCTAGGGTGGAAGACGGTCGTTTCGTCTGGTAAGAGTTTCAAAATGTACCCATAATTTGCGTTATTACTTATGAGACATGATCTAAGATCCATTTATTCAAAAAGCCCGCAAAAAATGGATGTAAGAATATATGGCTTATGTAAATATTTGTGAAGAGTAAAAATAAATATTTTTCGATATTTTTCCGACGTAATTGGGATAGGGTTAGCGTTCTTAATTGTTGAATACTTAGTTTTTAAGCTGTATCTTAATAAAGAAATATTAATATTGACTTTCTAGAAGTCAAAGAAAATAAATCTTTTCATTTGATTTTTTGAAAAAATGCTTTTGACAGAGAATGTTCTGGATTTTCGAGGAATACATGTAGCGGCAACTGAGTTGAGTTCAAAATGTACGCTCCGTTTTATGGAAAAGCTAATTAAGGTACTGTTGTAGCTCGTGGAATGACATCTTTGGATGGAAGGGCACTTGAAATTACACTTACAGTCCCTTTAAGACTGGATTTTCAAAGAAAAGTTATCCGCGGGATGTTATAGATTTATATCTGATGATATACAATGCTCCTGGATATTGTCCAGGATAAAAAGATATCCGCGGGATGTTATAGATTTATATCTGATGATATACCATGTTCCTGGATATTGTCCAGGATAAAAAGATATCTAAACTGTCCAAAACAAATCAGAAAATAAAACTGAATATCATGTCCACGCCTGTCACAAAATGTCAAGAAATATGTCGGAAAAACAAGAAACTTTTTCAATTTAACAGACAACGGATACATCTAATCCTAGAACTTGTAAAAATCTAAAGAAAATCCATACAACAAAAATGCGTTTTGCTTTATAACAACTTGATAAATATATATCACATTTCGTCTTACTTTGATATAAGCTAATTTTATAAATGGAGTCCTTAGTATTTTTTTGTGTATGCAAGTCTAAAAAGTAGAATGTTTTATTTTCTATGTTGTCTGAATGTCCTTAAATTACGTACTCTATCTATATATTTTCTTTACACGAGCTAGATTCGTCTATGCTTTAGCCATAGCAACAAATTATTATTACATAGTCCAGACACAATTTTATAAAAATTCCGAAAAATAAGAATTTTCATTTAAAATCTTTTTTATTACTTGTTCCACCTGTGAAACCTAATCTGTATAGTGCATAACAATCTCTCCATCTTTCATTTCACCAGATTTCTAGTTCCATATTTCCAATCCAGGAAACTCCACTCTACTCCATCTCTTATATTTCTTGCTTTTGTCTAGGGATTTTCAGCAGTACAAATTGAACCATTGACAATATTTGTGCCCGTCCATCCGGGAGATATTTCAAACCATTCTAATTTCCCGCCAAATATAATTTCCCCAAATCCGGGAAATTGCTTTTAGAAACTTTGACGCAAGAACCCAGGTTAAATGGACAGAATAAAAACACTGGAACGAGAAAGTTGATTTCTAAAATAGTTGTTTTGTTTCGAGTTCCTAGATTTATACTTTTTATTCTCCGTAGTTTACAGACAAGGCCAAGCTTTTAGATTTAGATATCAGTAGGAAATGCGGAAACATAAATAATGATAAATTTAAATTCTTAAATATTTATAGGGTTGATGTTAACTTGTTTAATAATGAATTAGTTTTCGACAAACAAAATTCATACGAAAAAAAAATTTATTTTTATGTCAACATCAAATGCAATAAAACTGAAAAAAATGGCTTTCTAGATCAGGTCGATTATTAGAGAGAGCGACGTGACACTTTAGCGAACATTTTCATCTATACATTATACTAAACTTCACTCTGCAGAAAACTTTAAATTACCGTTAAAGCAATTGGACATGGAATGTATTTAATATTTCTGATCAGTTCTTATTGTAATTATTCTAATCTTAATCATTTAAAACATTGGACATGGAATGTATTTAATATTTCTGATCAGTTCTTATTGTAATTATTCTAATCTTAATCATTTAAAAATCGCACTGAATTTCTTTTCATTATATTAATTAACCATCTTGAATGAAATAAAAGAATAAAGGAAGACGATTAAATTTAATTATTTTAATAACGTAAATATACAACAGCCCTTTATAATACATATTTATTGCAAAGTATTTGTTAGTTTTGCCTTTTGTTCGATTTTTATAATTTGTCATCCGGATTTGGATGTATAGTTCTCTGGGGTTGGCAAGAAACTCCGCACTTTTTCATATACATTAGGTTTTTCTAGTTAGAAATTACAGTATTATACAGCGTACCATTGTTAATTTCTCATCCTTTCTAATATCCGGGCAAGATAAACTTCCTCTAAATAAATCTTATAAAATTATTGCTAGACTGGTATTTATTCTCCCTCTTTACTCTCCGCCTATATCTAATATATATTTGCAAATTAAAGGGACCATTTCCAAAACATATGTGCTAATAACTTTCCAATTGCTACAACATTTCTCGATATTTTACGCATGTATGTCATGTACAAATAACGAAATAAACGTGATAAAGTGGTTTGTTATTTCTTTCTTTAAAAACCTTGCTATGTCTTTTTTACTGCCACAAAAGGTTCTGTATATGTCTATGCCTATATATCTATATAGATAGACATATATTTCTAATTTTATCTAATATGCCTTATTTATTCCAGCCTCTCTCTCTGGACTCTGAGGATGAGGATGTGAGCGATAGCAGTAGTGAGGCCAGCGTGAACCTTGTATTCGATGAATAGAAGCACAAGCCGAGCCCAATCAATACCTTATTTGTCAAAATCATGTCATAATCATACTATTTAAACTAATTTCAGTGTTCCTATCTATAATTTTGCTGTAATCATGCCTGATTTAATAACGTTGATTACCCTAATTACTTGCTTGAATTGTAAGCCAAGCCTTTCCTTCCCCCCCCCCTTTTTTTTGGGAAGACCCTAATTGTCCCTACAGACTAGGCCTCCCCTCCCTTTTTATCTATACCCTTTTTCCCCCCTTTTTTCTAGAAGGCCCTAATTGCCCCTACGAACCAGGCCATAAGGCCCTAATTATCCCTACGAATTAGGCCTCCCCTCCCTTTCGCTCTATACCCTTTTTACCCCCCTCCTTCTAGAAGGCCCTAATTGTCCCTACGGACTAGGCCGCCCCTCCCTTTTTTTCCTCAGCGCAAATACCCTTTTTCCCCCCTTTCAAACCCTATATAAAGGGCCCTCCGACCGCCGCCAGATGAGTGTGTGTTACAATTTTCAGCCGGANGTTAGCACCCTGCACCACTAACCTGTTAGCACCCTGCACCACTAACCTGTTAGCACCCTGCACCACTAACCTGTTAGCACCCTGCACCACTAACCTGTGAGCATGTAAAAGTGCCACAGACATATCCAGTAACTCTTTCTTCCCACTTCGTCCATCACAGCCAACATTTGCCAGAAGGGAGGTGCTATCCTTTCCCCCCTCTCCTCTACCCTCAACAGCTAGCAGTAATAACAGCAACAACATTCTCAACTATTTGCAGTCACACTAAAGAAATGTAAAAAAAATTAGTTGTTTCAAAATCAATGTTATTTTACAAAGTTATCACTGGATTTTTTGTTCCCAATATTCCAACTTTAATGATGGAAAACAACGATCAGCTTCTTAACTTAGTTTTAGATTTATTTCCTAAATCAAGTACGTTATTTAAAATATACCATTTTCTCAATTAAGCTTAATCTCTATACATGCATTATGCTTAATATTGCAAAAACTCGAATTTTCTAATACTTACATCTTTGTAACATGATGGTGCAAATCTTTGATACTTCAAACTCCGATTACTTGTTCTAACAGAATTTATAGTTTATATCTAATGTCTACGATGTTGGTTTGCAGAGATATAGGGATTAGAAAATCAGAGTTTGCAACAAATACTCAATTCCTTTACTACGTTTAAATTAATCCTTTTTATCACCCACCTCAACACCCCCATCACCCCCCGCCCTTCCCACTCACAACTTGCTTGTATTACTCTTATTATTGGCAACCATGACCAATTGGTAGATGACATTCTCTTTTGTATTCCTACCCTTATCCTTGTCATCTTAACCCCTTTGCATATTCTCTTCTGTAGCTCGATCAACACTATCCCTTTTGTTTTATATCCCTTTCAATTGTGCAGTATTAAAGTTTCTTTTGCATCTCCCGCACAAATGTTTGGCTTTTTTTCTTTCAATTTGACCCCCCCTATAGTTTTTTTTTACATAACTCAAAAAGTATTAGTCTGAGGCTGTTGAAATTTTCTGACTTTTCCTACATACCCAAAGCCCTCCCTTTAGGCCTAAAACCGGGCTTTAATACTAACTGCCTGAGTTCTCAGGCACACTGCCTGAATGACTGTTTTTTCCTGTAACAAACTAAATCTTTGTTTTGACCCACTTTCACTTGTCAGATTTTGATAAAATTTAGCTTTTTGGAAGGCCTATGACATAAAGAAACAGATTGCACTAGTTTTGCGAAAAAAAATTGCAAATTTTTTGCAAACAACCTGTCAAAGGAAATTTGCACATTTTTAGTTTTTCTTGATTAAAAATCAGGTTATTTAAAATTTTGCAAAAATTTTTGCATATTTGAAATGGCATGGTCAAGGGCTTTTCAAAAATGTATAATTTTTTATTTTTTGGACAAATTTTTTTTTGCAAACATTTTTCGATAAAAAATTCAATTTTTGCAAATTTGCAAATTTTTTTGCAGATTATAAAAGTAGAGCACAAGAGCTTTCCAATGATGTATCATTTGTCATATTTGGACATCAAACATGGGACTTAGAGGGGGGGGGGTCAAATTGACCCCCCCCCAGCATATCCTGGTTTTCAAGTACCCCAGCAGGGATAGGGTTAATTAAAGTACATAATGCAACAAAAAAGTGGTAAAATGGGTTATAAACTTTAGGCTCGCTGACATTTAACCATGACCTCTTTATTCACAGTAGCCCAATTCTTTCAATTATGTCTGCCAATTTTTCTGGACTTTTTGAGGTTTGAACTAAAGAAATTGAGTTTTTGCAACAAACTCAAATTTTCTAACCCATATAGCTTCGCAACCTGATGGTGTAAACCTTTGATATTTCAAACTAAGACTTTTTGATCTACCAGAATTAATAGTTTGAAATATGAAAGGTTTAGGAGAATGGGTTGCCAAGTTATAGGAAATAGAAAGTCAGAGTTTGTTGCAAATACTCATTTCCTTTTCTATGTTTAAATTGTGGGGCAAATTCATATAATTTTTCGGGTAAAAAAATATATGAAGAAAAATAAAATTCCCTAAATTTAATTTTCTTCAGCCATTGGAGAAATGTTAGTTAACTATTCTGGAATGTTTGTAAATGAAAGTTAAACTAAAGTTTGATTAGAGTTCCTGGGTTTATCCCATCAATATTAATGCTTGCAACCCTTTAACTTTACAATATTTAGATTAAAACCTTATCTATCTATCGCTAATTTTATCTATATAGTTAACTACTTATCTGTTAATGTATATATTTAATACTTTATCCCGTATTGAGTAGAACCCACAATTTAAAATAAAATCCACTTTAAAGATCACCGAATGTCATTATTTTACTTAAACGACACATTAACACTTAATACGGCAATTTGATAAATGATCAAACATTTCCTTAATAATCTCAACAACTTTTGGTTCAAGGACATCAACAGAGACATATATAAACGGACTGTGTAGGCCATAGGGGCTAATGGTATTTATACAAGCCATCTCTTGTTTCGAGTAACAAGGGCATCACCAAACTTAAGTGTTGAACAAAAGTAGAATTTTTTATTTTATTCTATCTATTGTTGAAAAGGCCTTAAGTTAATTACTGCTCGTAAAAATTAGATCCCTGGATTCCTTTCTTGACAGGACAAATTATAGAAGTTTCCGTAAGTTTCTTGCATAGCTAAAATTCATACTCGACTTACTTTCGGAAATATAGAGGCATACTTGCCACACTTTTCAAGGGGAGTCTTAAAAGTATATTTAAAAACAAAAGTTTAGGTTACACAAAAACAGGCACAATCATAAAAAACGTTTTGTAACATTGTATCTTGTCTGTACTGCTAAACTGTTCTTATAATAATTAATCATAACCCCCTCCCCCTCCAGCCTTATTTCTCTCTCATTCTAATCTTTTTAATGGTCGTTTTGAAGGTCCTCCGGATTAAGAGCAGTATATTAACTACATTATATGTACACTTAAATTAATTGCTAAAGAGACAATTTGATATTCCCAAATGTATCCGTACTTACACATGTGAACTTAATTCGAAAAACTAAAACATGTTAAGGATCTGTAAGCTATAAGTAATTGTTAATCAGTTTTGGTGACAAACCTCTTCTAGAATTTTTAGTGTTGAGCTGTGGTATTTTCACATCATTCTGAAAATTTAATTTATTATTTTTAAACTTTGCTCAGATAGTTTTGAAATTCAACTGAGTTGGATCTCAGATAAAGTTTAAATTTATTAATTCTTCATTTCTATCAAAACTAAAAATACAGGTTGCTTTAAATCAAACGAACATTATTATTGTTTATGACTGCTAGACATCTTGGAGCCATTGAAGATTAAAAAAATGCATGATTAACCTTTTGACACCCACGGCCGCAGAAAGGACGTATTTAATAGATGTAACTTTTACTAGTGTTCATAACTATTCAAAGACAAAGAAAGCGAAACGAGAGTTAAAGTTTTATTTGCGAATTCATATGAATTCACTTAAAATTTCAATCCTGTGCAAAAATATTTCGATTTTGTTCAATACGTTCACCAGATGCAGTTGGTTAACTGTAGTTTTCATAAGAATTTTAATTCTCTACCCATTCACTGGTTCATAAAAGAGTCTGAATCTATTAAAAGTATCTAAACAGAAGAGGAAAACTCAGGCTCCTATATTCATATAAACTCTTATCTTAATTTCTTGGTTCAGTGTACCCTGAGACTGTCGTGAACTGTATATTGTATACACACTTTACAATGCAGAATTAACCAGATACAAGAAAAGAATAGTGAGAAGAATTAAATAGCAGGCAACTTGAATGGTTTTGTAACCTCCTTTTCATAAATTTGTCTGTTTGTCTGTATTTAATAAACATAAAAACGGCTCAACCGATCGTCCCATTTTTTTTTGTGGCAACTCCCATGACATCAGCATTAAAAACTCAACATGAGGAAGATATTCATTTTTTCGGTTTTACCGGTGCAACTTTTCGACATATTAACTTCTATAGTTTTTTTTACACCCAAAATTCAGGACACCAAACTTGTTTAGTTGCATAAAAGGATTTCAACCTAATAAGTGCAGGTATATCACTAGAGCCCTCCAGTTGGTTCCAAATTCGACCCACCCTATTCAAAATAAGTATAGGGTTAAAGTGGTGTCATTTGTTATGGAAATGCATTTGAAATTTTAAGATGAATCCTTGAGAATTTTAACCAAATCAGAATTATATTCAGGTTTTAACCAACAATTTTGTATATTCCTTACTGTGATTTAAAGATAACAACAATTGCTTTATAGTGCTAAAATGTACATGTAAAGGGCTACAGAAAAGCACTTCAAAGTCGACCCTGTCTTTAAAATTAATGACTTTTTATAAGCAAGCTGAGTCCATGTATCATAACATACTTGCAACTAATGTTTATCTATTCAAACTAATCCGCTAATTGATGGTCTGTGTTATAACCAAGAAAGAAAGAAACCTCAGAGTCCAAAACTAAAGAACGAAAAGTTTTGACTTAAATTTTAAGTTCATGGTTAAATGCCACTTCTGACTTAATTTAAACCTGAACTTTAACCCGGAGGTTAAATATTTAATCCTGTGGTTAAATATTTAACTCGCCGAAATCGACGAGTTAAAATTTAAACAGAGGTTTAAATTATCTTGAAATCCTGCATTTTCCCTATTTGTCTATTATTCAATCATCATTCAGCTGCAGCTGAGAAAGCGGCATTCAACTTAACGATATATTTAAAAGTGAAAACCTTGTTAAAGAAAGAAACAGCTGATTAGCGATGGTTATGTAATACTCTCCTTAAATCCTTTTCTCTGATTGGTTCAGATTTTCCCGGGAAATTCAAATTTAAAATTGAGAAAGTTTAATATTTAAGTAGCTATTCATTATTTTACAGAACTTTTAACCTCGAACTTAAAATTCGCGCATTCTTTAGTTTTAGACTCTGTGCAACAAAACTAAAACTAAATTACTTCTAATACGTCTATTCCTACTGATCTCCTCTTGATAGGGATGGGCAAAGTACCGTTATCAAAACGGAGGTTTTTGAAAATTAACGAAAGAGTCTTTTAACGAACAGAAAAAAACGTTAGTTTTTAAATCATTAATGAAATGGATTAGCCCTCATTGACAAAAATTAACTGTTGAAAACGGAAACGATTGTTTTTTTTTTCGGCTAAAATTGCATGAAACTTAAGAAAAAAAAATATTTAAATGTATTTTGATGTTTTCAAATGTCGACTTCATTTATTTATATGATGGAACTTTTAAAGAATTTTTCCAATTGTACCGTTAACGACGTGACAAACCGTTAGGGAAATGCCGCTAATTGCAAACAACAACCATTAACAAAAGAATATCTTCTGTTAACGCCATTAATAAAAAAATGAGATCATTAAAAAACGGAAAATACCGCTAACGAAACGAACGTGTTGCCTTCTTAACTTAAAAACTAACAGCTAACTGAAATTTTTCTTTTTTAACGGTTGGAACTAACTGTTAACGAAACATCTAGAAAAAGCTGGACCGAGCCCAGCCCTACCTCGTGATGCCTAAAGACAATCCCTATTTAAGTGAAAACTTGTCTCCAACTCCGGTATTCTAATCTGTGCATCTTTGCAACCTAATTGTGTAAGTTTTCGGATATTTTCAATCTAAATATTTGATCTTGCAAAATTCATATTTTGAAATATGAACTATTTAAAACTTATGAAAAAAATCCAGCTGCATATATTAAGACCCATTAGACCGTGGAATAAAAAGACGAATTTTAGTGTAAGACTAAAGTTATGACTTTAAATAGTCCCAAAAAGCATGACTTACAGCAATTGTGCAGTAGGCACAGATCCGTTTCACTAAATATGTTGGTTTGTCAAGCTACTTGCAAAATGCAATTTGCTTTAAAACAGCATTAAATACTCAAAGGATTGCTTCAATATCGTTTTTCTACTTCACAGTTTTATGGGTCTCAGTGTATTAAAATGTATGTAAGGTACATTATAGACAGGAGAAATTGACAAAACCTTCGTCATTATCTATGTTAATTTAAAAAAGGATATTAGATTGAAGACGTTAGATCAAGATTAAACGCAAATTATCATGTGTCACGTTTACTCATAGTAAAACAAACATCGATTATCTCTGTGTTGTATATAAATATGTTTTTGTTATTCAACCTTAATAATAGTCCTTCCCCCGCCATGGTTTGGAAGTAACTAATCCATTGGATCCTCGGAGTAGATATAAAGGTTCGGAGACTTTTCTTCTCCGGCTCTCAGCTTCTTCGTCCCCCCTGCCCCCCCCCCCTCCCCCCCGGCCCCACAACCTATTTCCCGTCTCTCGATTTCTCCGCCCCCCCCTCCCTCCCCTAGGAATAATTAATCGTCCTGCCTGCCATATGTACCAGCGTTGTTCTGGTGTGTACACTGTACAGTAGTAAAGCGGAACCAACCTTTTAGTTTATTCAATATGTGTGTATATAGATTGTAGATGTCATCAAGATGAGAACCATCACACACACACTGAACTAGACAAAAAGGAAAAGACCAAAGTTATGCGACATAACTGTTACAACTTTGTAGCGTTTCTAGTTTGAGTTTACTCACAAGAATGAGAAAAGCAGATTAATTCGGCTACTTTTAGACATTCAAAACAATCTGTTCAGCTCAATAGCTCATTTAACTAAATATAGCGACTTCCTGCATTTTTTTTTTTCTTTACAGTTTACAGTGTTATAACATAAAGCACGTACAATTCCAAGTTAAATTTAGCTGTCTCAAGCACAGAATTCAAAATTCTACTTTTAAAACAAGTTTAAGAATATTAATGAACAAAAATGGTCACATCATGGATTCAAATGTAACTAGAAGGATACTGTTGTCCTTTTATAGACTGATTAGTCAAACAATCAATCATTCATGTTTTATTAAAAATTAATGAGCTGCAATATTTACATCCAATGTGTATTTTTAAAAAAATTATTATTTGTTTGCAGTCATCCGTGCAGGGTCAGTCTGCAATCTCCTTATCAGCAAAACTACTAGGGACCTTGGTTTACAGAATAGTGGGAAAGTGGACATCTCTGTATTCACCGGCTGTAGAGAACCTAAGTGCCTACTCTTGCCGAAGGAGCTGCATCAGTAAAGTCCTGTCTGTAAGTGACTATCTATCTCATTTACATAAACAATGTACAATGTACAATGTACATCTAAGGAGGTCAATTTTAAAAGAATTTTTAGAATCTCAATTGCTTCAAATAGGGTTCTCCAAGGAAAATTCTGGGGGTCTCCAATGAAATTCTGAGGGGTGTTCAATGAAAATCTTGGGTCTCCGATGAAAAACTTTTTTATTTAAGAACGAATTCTGACGATTACGTCGTTTTAGAATTCTGTTTTCCAAGATAAACTAATTGATTTTGATAAAAAAAACATATTTTAACAAACAAAATTGCCTTAAACTCGGTATCCAGGTTTTTTTTTAGTTTTTTCAAACCAATATATATCTTCATATAAATATGTGTAGGGTGTATGTCCACTTGTTCAAATGATTATGCATGCAATTATAAAGAAGCTTGGCTCAGTTTTCATTATTAAACTATTTACTGTTCTCAGTATGAAGATTATTGCAAGACTGTTCCAAGTCTTCCAAGCATGCTGTAATCTGTTTATCCAGCTCATATAGAGCACACAGTCCATACTAGGTCAATCATAGATGAATAATTAATATGCTACAGTAAAAATCTCTCGGTTACCATTTTGATAGCGAAAACAATTTTTTCAGATTTAATATTATCTGAAACTACTAAAATTCGAAAACGAAATTAAAAGGTTATTGAGTATAATTATGGCGTGAAACATACAAGCAAGGCCATATAAATTATAACATACTATTTTCCTAAGCCAAACTGACCCCCTTTACAAACCTGCAATTATTTGCATATTCGGATAGAACAGTTGCAAAAAAAATCTTACATGTTTCATCGTTTTTCATTAAATCTTAACCCTATCCTTGCTGGAGTACTTGAAAACCAGGATATGCTGCCCATGTTTTATGTCCAAATATGACAAATGATACATCATTAGAAAGCTCTTGTGCTCTACTTTTAGAATCTGCAAAAAAATTTGCTAATTTGCAAAAATTGAATTTTTTATCGCAAAATCCAGTTATATAGTAAAAATGTTTGCAAAAATAATTTGTCCAAAAAATGAAAAATTATACATTTTTGAAAAGCCCTTGACCATGCCATTTCAAATATGCAAATATGTTTGCAAAATTTCAATTAACCTGATTTTTAATCAAGAAAAACTAAAAATGTGCAAATTTCCTTTGACAGGTTGTTTGCAAAAAATTTGCAATTTTTTTTCGCAAAACTTGTGCAATCCGTTTCCTTATGTCATAGGCTTTCCAAAAAGCTAAATTTTATCAAAATCTGACAAGTGAAAGTGGGTCAAAACAAAGATTTAGTTTATTACAAGCAAAAGCAGTCATTTAGGCTGTGTGCCTGAGGACACAGGCAGTTAGTATTAAAGCCCGGTTTTAGGCCTAAAGAGAGGGCTTTGGGTATGTAAGAAAAGTCAGAAAATTTCAACAGCCTCAGACCAATACTTTTTGAGTTATAAAAAAAAAACTGCAGGGGGGTCAAATTGACACCCCCCCCCCCCAGCAGGAATAAGGTTAACAGTCTCCACTAGAATCAGCATCACTTTTGCAGTCTTGACTCTTGAGGAATTGAGTTTTTGCCATACTTTCGGATTTGATAATCTCTAATGCAACCTGATGAAGTAGAACTTTTATATTTCAAACGATGATCTTTGTTAGACCAAATACTAAAGGGTTGCACCATCAGTTTGCAAAGATATGATGATTGAAAAATTTGATTTTTCGACAAAAACCTTACACATTACGATATTAAAAAATAATTTTAGATCTTAAATTACACGATTGCGCCCTGAAAATTCCGACCTCTTATTTCTCGAGGATGCTCCTATTTCAACCGTTTGGCTTGGTCTGTCTGCTAAACACGACGACTCTATATTCCCGCAAAGTTCAGGGCAAAAGAAAAAAGATTCTCTTTGGAATATGATTAAGAACTTTTAAAAAAAATTTCAATGACAACTAATTGGAATCAGTGAAGTTAATGAATTCAAACTTTAAAGTTTGTGAACTCAATCAGACCATCCAAAATCTCAAATAGAGCAAAATTATACACCCTTCACATGCCAGAATCTTGAAAATTTTGATCAATTCCAGGCCTGCTTTCGATCAGTCCATAAAAATAGTAGATAATTTGTTAAACTATCTCTTTTTAAATTTTTTTTGTTTTCCCAATTAGGATTTGCGCATTCTTGCTTTAGAAATAATGGAAAAATTATCAGAATCAAACACTTTTCAGACTAGAGAACGACATTCACATTGGTCCAAAGGTTTAAAAGCTTTACACAAAAATCAATAAGAACTCTACGAAGTACTTCCTTAGAACTAAATCATAAACACTTGCTTGCAAAGTTTGGAAGGCCAAGGCGTTGTTACACTTCAAAGTAGACCCAGTCTTGAAATTGACGCACGATGACCTCTGCGCATCGTGCATTATCTTTCAAATTACAGGGGATATTAGTTCCAAATCTGCAAAGTTATCTTTTTCATGAGTATGTATCTTTAAATCTTGGACGAGTAGAGCAAAACTACACCATAAAGGAATTGAGTTTTTGTCACAAAATAAAATCTTCTGATTCCAATATCTTTGCAATCTTATGGTGCAAACCTTTGATATTTCAAACTTAGATTATTTTATCTATAAGTATTAATAGTTTGAAATATCTAAGGTCTACAACATTGGGTTACAAAGATAAAGAGATTAGAAAATCAGAGTTTGTGGCAAAAACTCAACTCCTTTATAAGAAATGGCTAAAACTATATATTGAAACAATAAATGTCAATTTTAAACTAATAATAAAGTGTGATAATTAGTTTTTGATGATTCTTAATTTCATTTTCGAACATATCTCTATTTTGAAACGTTTACCGGACTTTAGCTCATGTCGCGTTTTCGGAAAATATCCTGGTTTTGAGACAATTACCGGAATTCATATATATCAATGTCAATTTTTAAGCATTTACGCACTTTCATAACAAAACAAGCTGTTTTGATAAAGTAAAATAAAAACAAAATAGAAAATAAAAACATATTGCAATTGTTCTTTTATCTATATATAAATTTGGCTTTTCTGTCTGTTTGTTTGTCTGTCTGTCTGTCTTTTTGTATCCAATAAACGTCAAAACGGCTGAACCGATCGGGCCCAAATTTTTTGTGGGACCTCACGTGGCCCCAGGGAAGGTTTATGAATGATCAAAATTTCAAATATTTGTCTCCATCAAAATTCGATCTTCATTAAATTTTTGAAAATTTTGAAAATCCACGAAATTTTTTTGTTTTGTTTTACGATGTGCCCAAAGAGAACATGTTCACAAATTATTGTAAAGATGGGCGCGAAGCGCCCTCTAAGGCTAGTATCTTAAAAATCATTACAGCATTGAGAAACCAAAATATTAATATCTTTGTTCTTACTATATATATTCAATTAGAAATGCGGGAAACTGTTGGTTTAAAATGCTTGAAAATAAATCAATGATTTACTCTCATTTTACTGATAAAATGTGGAAACTTAGATTCTAGAAATAATTCAGAAATTAATTAAGTCTTCACAAGATAATTTTTAAATTAAGAGTCACTTAAAATTACAACAGTCCCTTTAAAAAATAGTTAGAAACTCTAGATAATTTCATTTGTGCCTTGTGTTAATATTGGGAACTGGAACTCCAAGAGGAGTAGATTCCCTATATTGAGAAAAGGAAATAAGAAATTTGACACTAAATACATTTAATATAGTTCTGCAGTGCAACATCTACAGTTACTCAATACTCAGTACACTTTGATTTCCATGTATTCTACAATCTTAAACACAATTCAGTCACCTTAAAGGAAACATGGAACATCATACTTTATTTTGATAAAAAAATTTAAAAATTCTTACCCAGCAAACTTAGAAATATGAAGACGACTGTAAGACTTGAAAGTTGTGATTTCATAGTCCAATGAACTTACAAAAGTTATTTGATTCGTTAAAAAAAGTATTTGAGACTTTTTTATAATCTTTAAGCTCATTGAAATTTTTTTTGTAATAATCAAATCGCAAATGCAAGCCAGAATAAAAATCGTCAAAAAGAACGAAATGGGTTTTAAAATATTTGTGTTGAAACACTGAATTCATAATTTAACGTTAAAATCTATAAATTCTTTGAAAATAACATCCTGGGCAAAAACCCGGTTTTTTGGAAAGATATTTGTTATAGTATCAAAAACATATAGTATAGTAAGAATAGTAATATAGTAAGAAAAAATATGAAACAATTACATAATTTCCTCTATCAAGGTCGAAACGGCCATTTTTTTCATTAAAAAGAAACATTCACTTTTGAATGAATGCAAATTCAATTTACTACATTCCGTAGCTTTCCACAGAAGCCCTAGAGTGAGCAAATATTTTAATACTCCACCTATTTCCGAATAAAACATGAATAAGCATTGCCTATAATTTTTTCGTTTATATTCTACATTTTATAGTTTATATATTTTTAGATAAAATTAAATACTTTAAGAAAGATAAAATAACTTTACAAACAATTGTTTTTATATAATAACTCCAACCCTAATTGGCTATATTTTTCCACAGTAAATAAAACTTTCCTTAAAAAAAGAAAATCTTAAAGTAAAGTATCTGTCTGGTATTACACCCCAAAAATTTATCAAAATCTGAAAACTGAGCACCATGTTTATTTAGCAATACTTTAACCCACGGTAAAATAATCCTTTGTAGCGTTAAATCATGCTGGTCTTTTTAACATTTATAAAGCTATTCTTATATTTAGTTTAATTAATTCTTGGATCACGTCAGTGCTTTTTGGTGGTGACCAAGTATTGAAATATATTTTGTGTTGTCTGCTAATCTTGTTCAACCACTTTGAAATAGCTGATTCAGTTTTATAGAAAACTCAAATATAGAAAAGGATTTTATCAGTTGAGGATTTTTATTGTTCAGTTTTAGGATTTTTAAATATATTTAAAGGGAGTGACCGGCTATGTAAGGTAATTCAACTGAGGACGCAGTGTTGTGGAAAACTTCTTTAGGATTCATTTGAGACAAATTAAACTTTTTAAAGATCTGTAAATCCTGAGTTTGAGCGCAAATTCGACGTTCAAAACTCCTGATTTGGGGGTGGATACGCTTTCAGAATTAGTTTTTTTTTTAAATTATTAATTAACGACGACATAAAATGTAAAAATATTCTACAATAAACTTCAGACGTCATGTTTAGGAACATTTTGAGAAAATAAAAATCAATCTTATCATCGAAAATAATTAATCTTGTTCAATTATTAGTTTCTATTATCTAATTATTCTAGTTTCTCGTTATTCACAAAATGTTCGCAGATTTTCTATAATTATTATTCAAAAGACGACGTTTAAAGAATTTGAAGAAATCTGCGAATAAATTCAAAGAAAATTAGAAATTCAATTTAATAATGAAAACGAAATAATCGATTTTAGCATTGATTTATTGACAAATTTCTTTTGTGAAATATGTTCCTAGCCATCTAATTAGATTACTGTATAATTTTTACTTTATTTTTCGTTGTCGTTATTCAATAATTTAAAAAAAAACTAATTCTGAAAACCTATCCACCCCCAAATGAGGAGTTTTGAACGTCGAATTTGCGCTCAAACTCAGGATTTACAGATCTTTAAAAAGTGAAATATGTCTCAAATGAATCCTAAAGAAGTTTTCGACAGCACTGTATACTCAGTTCAATTACCTTACATAGCCGGTCACTCCCTTTAAAAGGTAATTTTGTCTTGTCTTGTGTGTTCATGATGAGACTGGACAAAATGAATATATTCTGATAATCTTTTCATCTACAAACATTGCATCAATTGTAGCTAGCATTGATTTATAATGATTTCAATTTATAATTACTTTTCCCGTTCATATATTTATTCTTGAATGGATCCTGTAAACCCGCAATATATTTGGATGTCGTCTTTGTTACAGCGAGCTATTTCGAAAGAAAAACATATACTTTTTAACAAAAGTACAAGAGAGCACACCGGTTTCGGGATAATATAATATAAATAAATAAATTTATAGGGGCGTTGGCAGCATGCCAAAATCTTGATTTAGTCAGAGAAGAACAACTTAGAGACTTCTCTCAAAAAAACCCTTAAGCAGCCAAGCCTTTTTTGATATAAATAAAAGGTTTATGGAATAAACTCATTTTGGCTGACCTTACCCCACTAATACTCAACTTTGCGACATCTAACAGAGTCAGACACACTTTGAATTCCATTTTCCCATGTTAATACTTTTTTCGAACTGATTAGGACGTACTTGTTTATGTGCGTTATAATACATTTTCAATGCTAAATTTTTATGTTTGAAATAATCGGTTCTTCCGGAGCTTATCAGTACCCGTTTACTTTAGAAGATTTTTATTTCCTCTGTATAATGTTACTTGTTATAATGTCCTTACTAAGCACTAGAAGCAGTAAGCAGATCTAGGCCTGAGCCAATACAGATTTGTTATTACAAATACATTTACATATGCATATGTATGTACTATGTAAATAGTTGATATTAGGTTGGACTACTATATTTTACCTTACATTCTACATCATTCCCGGTTGAAAAATGTACACATACTTAGGCACCCGAGTAGAATTTTCTTCACATCAATTAACAAACAGAATCTAAAATCTGTTTCTAGAACTCAGTAGTCAATATGCTTTCTAAAGGCAAGCATCCATAAACTGTATGGACTCGTAGATTTTAGGATCAGAACCTAGAATCAAGCAGATGTTTCCAAATTGATTTCCACCCAATCAAGTGTATATTATATATAATTATATAAATCTATTTATCCTAAATATACTGCATCCATCCTCGTGTATAATACTATTCAGAGTATCCAATTAGTATAAATACAGGGGGAAGTCTAACAGAATAATGCTAAACCTTTAAGGTGTAAACTTACCCGTTAAACCTTGGACTGATTAAGGATGATAGAATTTTCTTTATTACTCTACAGAAACGCTGAAAAGTGAAAACACTTGTTTGCAAGGTGTTTAATGTTAAGATTATTACTATTTACTTACTAGAATTTTACTTATGAATTTTTGAAACCCGCTTTTGATGCAATATATTTGGTATTTGTTAGGAACAGAAGTAACGTGTTAAGTTCACACTGTACACTAGGGTAAGTTTCGGTTTTATAGTAAACCATATTTCATAGATATACATACGGAGCTCTCTGTCTTCCGTGAACAGTAAAAGGTTTAAAGTATACTGTTGAAAATCGGGTATTGCCATCTTTGCATAGAGGTTTACTTAAATTAAGCTTACAGTTCCTTTAAACCATGACAGCTTAACTTACTTGGATCTGCCTCAATATTCTGTTTAGGTGGTTTAGGTGTTTTGGAAGCTCTTGTCTGTTTACAGAAATCCTCCTCTATCCACTAGGCTTTCCTTCCACAAAAGTTTACGAAAAAGCCCATTAATTGCTTAAATTTTTTTTACTTTACAAAAATTAAAAGTGTTTTGTATAGTTTTTATTGGGTCAATTTGACTCATTTGGGAACTATATAATTATGGTGGACTAATTGGTTAGTTTTGTTTATGTCTGCGAATAAACCCCATCATTGAAATAGTAAAGTTCTAACTATGGCCCTTTTTTATTGGAGGTCCTCAGAGTTTTATCAGAGACCCCAAGGTCTTCTCTGAGACCCCCATATCTAAAGAGGCCCAAAGGTTTTCAACAGAGTCCAACGTTTCATTTTAGACCTCCTAGATTTTCAATAGAACCCCGATACTCATCAGTGACCCCGAGAATTCCTCTGGAGAACATCCTATCCAGTGAAACAGGCAGAATAAAGATTGGGCCATAAGCTATTATTTGGTTTGGTAAACTTTCAAAATTATTGTTGCGGGACCCTTTTATGGTGGACGTTGTGCAAACGCCAATCTAAAAATCTAAAAATATGTTTATTGACTGATGAGGATCGAGAGATCTGAAACAATTTGTATTAATGAATATGAAAACTGAGAAGCTGTTCTGATTATTGCTTTATAGTTAAAAATAAAATTATACATCTAAAATTGGGTACCAAATTAACTTTAAAAATGGCTATGATTGCTTTCGAATTATCTCTTCCCGGTCTTTCTTTCCCAGTCCCCTATCATATAACCCAATAAAGAAACCAGTTATTATTTCTGATTCAATCAACATAAAAATCTTTATTTTGTAGTCATCAAGATTAGGTTATAATAATACTTATTTTTAGAACGACATAACTCATGACCATAGACAAAGATAGACACTCAGCCAACTCATCTCACGAAATCTCGAATTCTAAGAGGAAGTGGGGTTCATACAGTACACATACTGCAGAGTATGCATGGGGTTTGTTTTAAACTTCGATTTTGGCATATATTTAGATCATATATTTAGTAGGCATTTTGCCAGCGTACACATCAATACTAAGTGATCTGAGCCCAAAACTTAAGACAAGGTATCGTAATGAAAACCAGTTTTGGAACCCGGGTTTCACAAATGGGGTTAGGCAGTTTTGTGGATATCAATATTTTTGTTATGATATATTATTTTATTTGGTTTCTTCATATTCTCCATTTTTTTCGAATCTCTTCAATCAAGATTTACACAAATGTATAGACCCCAAAAATGAAACTCGGGAGTTTCGTTCAACGATACTCTTTTAAATTTCGTGATCTGAGAAACAATCCAAATTTTTCTAAATTGTACAGTTTTGTCCAGCTTGCCTACTGTACTCAGTACACTGAAACTTTATAAATATCTACTCTGTGTCAGACTTTCAAGAAATTTTGAAAACAATACTTTTCATTTTATAGGGTGTCCCAAAAACATAGGAATTCAGTGACGAATTGGATATCGTCTTTGTTATGAATTAGCATTGTAATACCTAATTTCAAACCCATAATATTATTATGTCTGCCAGAGTTTATTTTATGAAAAGGGTAAAAGACTGTAAAGATGTGTCTTTAATGTCTTCGCAAGATGAACAGTGAAGACAGACAAGTTTACTCTGTTTGTGTACTGTAATTTTCTTGTTTTACTAAGTACACCCTTATGCAGTCAAAACATAAACAAACAAAATGTGAACATAGCAGACGAAATTCTCATACAGATTACTGCTTTCTCAGTAGGTATCACTATACTAAATCAAAGAATTATTTTAAAAGATATATATTTCTTCATTGAATTCCCATGTTTATTGGGTCACCCTGTACAATAAAAACAAAGATAAAGTTTATTTACTATATGTAAAATGGCTTCATAAAATAATTCTTTCGAAACTTTTGTATCAAAATTGTATTGGTTAGATTTTATCTCAAAATCATAATTTAAACGTTTCGGTTTTATCTCTTTCTAAAATATAGAACAATAATATAAAACGTGTCACAATATACTGTTTCCTGTTTCTAGCCGGAAATCCTATTCTAAGAGTCTCTCCCTCAAGGAACTTTTACTGGAAATCCCTTAAGTAATTTATGGATTTCAAGAATTATATATTAGTAGATAATAGATATACAATTGAACCATTTTTATACTGTTCAAGTTGATTTTAACTGGAATTCTTGGGCTTCCTGTGACTTCATATAAATGATTTCAAGAAAGGTTCGCGGCCAGTATATGTAAGAAGGTACTTGTGCTTGTAACAATTAATATACACTAAAAGGAAACACATTCAAATTTAGTAAAGACTTGGTCATAATGGAATCCATTAATGATAAAAACTATAATTATTTTCTTCTCTCTATTGTATTTATAAAATAGTTTTAGATCTTTTTTTCCTATGTAAAGACACCAACAATTAATACTTTTACCATCCCTAAATATTTTCATCGTATTAATATTTAAAACAATAAGTACTCTGAGAACAGAGTCTAAAACTAAAGAATGCGCGAATTTTAAGTTCGAGGTTAAAAGTTCTGTAAAATAATGAATAGCTACTTAAATATTAAACTTTCTCATTTTTAATTTTTAATTTCCCGGGAAAAATCTGAACCAATCAGAGAAAAGGATTTACGGAGAATATTACGTAACCATCGCTAATGAGCTGTTATTACGTAACCGAAAACAAAACATATTTCGAGTTACAACCGTTTTTTGGGTTTACATGCAAAAATTTAAATGCCGCTAATTCTCAGCTGAATGATGATTGAATAATAGACTATAGTGAAAATGCCGGATTTCAAGATTTTAAACCTGTGTTTTAATTTTAACTCGTCGATTTCGGCGAGTTAAATATTTAACCACAGGGTTAAATATTTAACCTCACGGTTAAAGTTCAGGTTTAAATTAAGTCAGAAGTGGCATTTAACCATGAACTTAAAATTTAAGTCAAAACTTTTCGTTCTTTAGTTTTAGACTCAGGTTGCAAAGATATTAATATTGATGTTGGGATCCTTTTCAAATCAAATATGTCCCTGAATAATGGACTAAGGCAGATTAAGTCCTGATAAGGAAATATTAAAGGGATATATGGATGATTTGAATTTTGGAGCGCTAATTTTTTTTAACGATTGTTTTAGTTACAATACAATTCACGTAAATTCAGTAACTTCATTAATACACTTTTAATCGTCTCTTAAGGTAGGAACACATGGATATTCATGTGTTTGCTGAAGATTGGCTGTAAAAACATTATTTTAAAGTCTCAAACAAACATTTACATTTTTCCCATATTTGTCACGATGCCGAAACCTATTTCCAAGTCCTATTTTATGTAAATTTCAAATATTCTTGTTGAATTCACGTCACAAAGTTTGTTGGTTTGGATACATTGATTCCATTGATTCCAATCAGTTGTCATAGAAAAATCCTTCTTATCTCCAGTTCTTGATTAAATTTGAATTTGAAGGAAGAAAAATAGAATCCAGGGATAGATATAATTCTTTAAGCAAACTCCTAACATAAATTTTTAGAAAAAGATGTTCAAACATTTTTCAAAATTCTTATGTGTACATTTTTTTCATTTCAGCTATTCAGCTAATTCAGCTTTTTTTTTAAATATTGCAATATAGTTGGAACATTTTTTAATGATAAGAAGATTTTTAAAATTTTGAATTTCATATCCATAGAATTTGTATCTCAATACCTTAAACTAAATTATTGAAAATCAAACCAACACCTTTCTATTCCGTGTTAGATATCTATTGTTCAGACTATGAGAAGAAGGTTCCATAGATATTAACAAAAGAATGGAATTTAATAACAAAGGAATCAAAGCTTTCAAGTTAATATGGTTCAGAAGCATTTAAGAACTATTCTACTATCCTCTAATTCATTTGAAGAGTTTGACCAGATATTTTAAAACTGGTGAGAGATCAGAATTTGATATTTGAAAGAAATTTTATGAAATAGAAAGAACTATCTCGAACATGTAAGTCGAATTTTATTTAAAGATTTCATTTTATCAATTTATGAAACAAATTGGATCTTTTCTTTCACAATATTTGCGCTGGTTTCAGAAGAATATCCAGAAGAACTGTTTCGAACATGTGAGTCTAATTTTATCTAAAGACTTTATTTCATTAATTAACTAGCTTGGGATTCCAGCTTTGCCTAGAAACCAAACTTTCACTATAAAAGTCGACCCACTCAACTTAGAACTTTTAAACCAAGCTAATAACATTCCTGTGGTTTTACAGAGTCCCTAATCTAAATTCAAGGCAAATCAGTGAAGGAATGAATGGAAGTTTGGATTTTTCTAGTCTAATAACGGCAGATTTTAAGCATAGCTCTTTATTCGAAACAACCTAGTAGTCTAACAAATATTTGTTGTCCAAGTATATTTGTTTAAAAAGATATATTCATACTTATTGAGCTTTAATCTAAAAGAATTTTAACTTTGTTCGTGCTTTTTTCTTTAAAAGACGTGTATTCTTTATTCTATTTCTTTCTTTAAATCAATTTGAGAAGAAGACCTGGCATTAATTGACGTGGTCTTTATGTATTGTCACTTATAATTAATATGTATGTACGTTAGCAGAAAACATATTCTTATCAGCATTCAATGTACATTACAAATACTCATTTTTGATTCAAGTTTATCCACAGTAAATATATACATATATTTTATACTAGTTGCCCGTGGGAAAAAAATGTTGTTGAAAAAAAAATATTTCGATTTTTTTTAGCTTATAACACCCCTGTGGCTACCCATGAGTGTCCACAAAAAATTCAGCCCAATCATTCTAGTCGTTTGACCGGCTATAGGCAACATATATATAAGAATGTCTTGTTTTATTATTTAGATTTTTAAGATGCTCTAAAGATTCCTTTTCCATACTCCATCCTGCTTTGAACCCCTCATATATACTTTGTAAAGATATGCTGGAAATTAATAAACGCTGACAGAAGACGGAATCTGGACAGAATAGATCTCATCCAGGAATATTATTATTAGATTCAGTATGACAAACTATCCCTATACAGTATACAGTGTACAATGCCCCCCCCCCCACACCCTTCTTCTTCCTTTTACTTTGCCCTTTCTATGCCCGATTTCTCAGTTCTCACACTCTGGTAACACTGGCCATTGGCCAACGAGGGATGGAAGGCCAGCCACAACATTTCTTCGTCCGAGCAATTTTCTTCTAATTACCTTGTCCAAACCTCCTCCGATTATAGGGATGGGCACATTATTTTTTGAATTTTCTAAAACGATTGACTAAAAATTATAAAGGAAGATTTGGATCGTTTTAGAAAATATCAAAACGATCGTTTTAAAAAGTTGTTCTTTTGAAAAATTTCGAAACCATCGCGCGTTTTAAAAGTTTTGAAAAAAATCCGTTTCGTTTCAAAACAAAAAATCGTTATTGTTTCCTTTCCGTTTCAAAACGAAATAATTATTTATTTCAGCCTGGATTTATCAACTCTAACGGAAATTTACTTTTCCAAGTGTTTTCGAGACCTTAATAAAGAAATTTTATCGTGAGCGTAAACGTTCAAACGTTATCACCTTTTTTCAAATCTTGCTACGTAAGGACATACATAAAATGTTTAGTTTTCGGAAATCGGAAAAAATGTTTAATTGGATTGATGAAGAATACCCTTGTATTACAGATGCCTTCTACTTCTCACTCACTTATCAATCGAGCCAGAGTGCCAGCAGTCCCAGAATTGTGACCATGGTACTCACTGCACCAGTTAAGTGCCTTTTTTGCACGACCTCACCTTCAGGCAAACTAATTTTATTAATGGCGGTTTTAAACCTAAGAAATTTATTTTTTAGGTCCAAAATGTCTCTTAAACAACACTTCCTTGTTTTAATTGCCTTAATCTTGTCTTGAAGTTACGGGAATACAATGCTTTAAAGTCCTTGTGTTTGAGAGATAGACGTGACCTGAATCGGACCATTAAGACCTCTAGAAGGCCTTATTCAAAAACTACCATTTCATATCTCTAATGTGTTCTTATATTGTCCACAAGATCCAACGTTGTTGTTATTTTGTTTGTAAAGTATCTTATCCGGTGTCATGTCTGGAGCTGACTCCTTGCCTGCAGCAGACTGTGGTTCTAATATAAATAAATACTTTGGATTTATGGATTGGATTTTGTTCAGTCCTAATNTTTAAAATATTACTTTATGCATCTTTTGAATTAGAAACTGCATGAACATGATACAAGGTGCCTCTAAAAAAAGTGTGATTAGGCTATTTAGCCTTTACTAAACAATATTGTTTTGTGTTAAAAAGTGCTTCTAGTATATTATACAAGACCCAGCAATGGGGTGGATGAAACATTTCTCTCTAAAATGCCGTTTTAACCTTCAAAATCAGGCATAATATTCGAAAATGTTCTTGGTTCCATTTCCAAAGATATTAGTTGTGTTTTCACCCACTAAACGTCGTTTTATTCTGCTACAATCTAGATACAATGTCAATAAATTGGGGGGTCATCATTCAAACATTTTAATATAAAATGCTTGAGCCTTCAGATTTTGAAAGATTTTCAAAAAAATTTGAAATCTTTCTTCGTCTATTAGTTTGAAAAAACCCTCAATTCTATCATCGAAAATATGCAATTTATTCAATTGCAATTATGCAAGTAAAATTCGAATTTTTTTTTAAATCTCTGAAAAGGAAACCGAGCACATTTTAGCATATTAGGTCCGATTTTGAAGGTTAACATGGCATTTTAGAGAAAAATATTTTATCGACGACCCCTTATTTGTAGACGTTGTACCTACTAGAAGCACTTTTAAACAATGTTTAGTAGACTACAAAAGTCTAAACACACATTTTTTCAGAGAACTCTGAAGGTTAAGACAATTTCTGGGCCGAGCGCTACAGCTAGGACAGGCTATAGGTGGCGTGCACCGTGCACTGCAGCAACATGTAAAACTATACCCATGTGTTATATAATAATATAAGATTCATGTACAATTAATGCATAACTATATGGAAGGGGGGTCATAAATCCTTTACTAGGAAATTAAGGGCTGACCTAGATAGGGCTGGGCAAAGTTCTAGTAACGAAACGGAGGTTTTCGAACATAAACGGAAGAGTCCATTAACGTACGGCAAAAACCGTTAATTTTTAAATCGTTAACAAACACGATTAGCCGTTTTTGAAAAAAATTAACGGTTAAAAACGCTAAGTAAAAAGCTAAAAACAGTAAATTTCGTTTTTTTCTGATTAAAATTGCACGACATTTTTAAAAATGCATAAAATCCGCAAGAGGGGCATGCTAGTACCTTTTGGAAAAATTAGAAAATTTCGTTTGTTGTAAACTTTTCTGATATACCTGTTCTAGTCACTAAATATTAAAGGTTAACAAAATTGTGAATCAATTGTTCTTATTCGATCATCCTTTTATCTTTTGAAATTTGTTGAGTAAGCAGAAAAACTAATTATCTATTTTCAAATAGAAAATAATGGATTTCTCATACCTTTCTTATCAAACAAAGCCTTTATTGTCTGCCTGTTATTAGCTGTTCTAGAAAAAAAAATATAAACATGTTAATTCTTATTATTGGTAAAGCTAGTTAAAATCCTCATTGTTTCATTCATTTCCATTTTACTCCTTTCCTGTTTGTTGGAATTCTCTTGATCTTACTTTTCAGTCAATATGCAATTAAAACGCTTTTATACACTCAGTTAAACAGTACCTTTTGGAAAGATTAGAAAATTTCGTTGTTATAAACTTTTCTGATATGCCTGTTCTAGTCATAAACCTTAAAGGTTTACAAAATTGTGAATCAATTGTTCTTATTCTTCTTCAGGAATTTGTTGAGTATATTTTGCTGTACAGATTGCAAAATGTTGTGGGTTTTATTTAAGAATTAACGATCTCATCATCTTTACATAACAGTTCTCGAGACGCAGAACATATGAATCAATTGATATACCCCCTGACATTGATCAAAACCATTGATCAAAAGGCTGAGAGACGAAAGGTCTAAAAATTTCAGGAAGAAATTTTTGGTTCATTTGATATGACATTTAATTATTTTTTCCTTTCTTAGTTCTTCTATTTATGCGACAAATAAAAATCACAAAACCTCTCTGCAAAATATCTCCAAACCTCTCTTTTATCAAATTTAATCACGAAACCTTGCAATGTTTTGTTCCTTTGCAGAACCTGAACAACATTAGAAGTTACGTTGGCAAAAAAAATACAGATACGATGTTATATCGATTGGACTAATATCCGATTGAACAAACTTTTAATTGCACTAGAGTCAGCTGTTCACAAACCTTTGAACATTTGAACAAAAGAAAAATTCACTATGTTCATATAAACTTAAATTTGAAAAAACAAATATTTTATTACATGGGAATCATCATTATAGAGATCTGCGGGCACGAGTACCGCCCACTTGTCCTAGCTGCGGCGCTTGGCTCTCTAGCCTGTCCCATAGCCGCAGCATGAAGTATAATCTACCATGATGTGCAATTCTAATTCATTATCTGTATTAATAATATTATTATCTTAACTATTTGTATGTTGACCCAGCCGGGCTAGCCCGGTCAGTTCATTTTTACCTGTTTATAAATAAAGTAGTTGAATATCATTTGTTGATTAGAACGGACGTATACAGAGCCTTGAGTGTTGGCTAGAGATAGAGAGCCTTAAGATTTGGCTAGAGATTTAGTTAAATATGATCTCATTAGACTTTGAGTAAAGTAATCGGTAGAGTATTAGCATCTAGATTTGTTACAAGCATTATTACGTCATATCAATTTTATGTGCAGTTCGAGAGAGGAAACCCGCGGCCGCCATGAGCCTCTGCCATGCAGACACAAACCTCTTAGATTTGCCAGGCCGACCGAGCCTCCACCATGCAATAAGAGCCTCCTCTATGCAGTAAACGAGCATCCATTATACAGCACTGCAGCTTCCTTATAACTCTTGATTTTTACATGTAGTATAAAATGTTTTTCATTGTTTTCAACATAGTGGCATAATAATTTTACTTAAGATGTTGTTTATTGATTGTCATGATTTCTATCTTATATTGACTTATATTGGTTTATAAGATTTATTTTTTAAAATGGAAGGGGGTATAGGCTTAATGCGATAAAAAAGCGCTTTTGATCGCTTCTAATCTTACTTCTATCTGTTGCGTCTATAAGGAGAAAATTGTTAAAAACAACTAATACCGAAGAGCGTAGTATCCATACAAATTCAAAAAGATGCAACATACGACTTAGACCGTAAAAAATCTATTTATTTTCAAACAAATCATTCAGATGTTACACCCTATGGTCATCTTTCGCCATATTTGTAAATAGTTGATTTTTCATAATTAATTGTTATAATCTGAGAGTTACTTATAAAAAAATTTATTCCTGTTTCGAGGATTTTTGGTAATGAAGACGACATTTTCATATTTTCCAGGAATGATCGAAAATAAGTTGGAAGCTAAATGTTATTTTAAAAAATAAAATAAAATTCTGTATAGCAGAGGCTCGTTTAATGTATAGCGGATGCTCTTTCTGCATGGCGCAGGCTCCTTATGCCTAGCTAATCCGGGAGGCTCGTGTCTGCATAGCGGAGGCTTATGGCGTCCGGGGGTTTCCTCCCGCGCAGTACACAATACTTAAAAATCAGTTGATGGTAATTTTTAAAGAATTTAAATATTTGTTAAATTTAACAAATATTTGTTCAACAGAACTGTAGTACTTTTGAACGTTAGTCCAAATAAACTTTAAAGAGTGAAATAAATCTTTTAACAAACTCTAACATTTCTCCAGTGTTACAGGGAAAACATGGAAATTCAAGGGTGCTTATGGGGGCTAATCTTGTATTTACAATTTATTCATCAATACACATAGAGAGTGGCAACTGCTAAGAATTAACCCTATTCCTGCTGGGGGGGTCCCCCCAGCATATCCTTGTTTTCAAGTACCCCAGCAGGGATAGGGTTAAGAAAAAGATTTGATCTTTTTTATCATTTTACCCGTAAGAATATATATGTAATTGAGACACCCAGAAGAAATATATGTTATAAAATATAAATCGTGGTAAAACCCTGTTGGATTATATGCCCAGTACAACACTGCTTGTTTACCTTTGTGTTTTGTCTGCCTTGTCTGGAATAGAAGAGTGATGTGAGCCTAGAACAAAAGGAACAAAATTAACCAAGTAAATCTAAACAATTCTGAATAATAAGAAAAGAAAGATTATAGATTTTTTCCAGAATCCCGTCCCCTGTTTTTATTATAGGGTGTAAGTATGAACAGAAGCTTTAGAGGACTTTAAGGGACTACAGACGTAAATTTTCTATATGTGAGGTTTTTGTTATTGTTTCGATTGAACCAAATAAATGTCGAAATGGAACCTTGCATGAAATAACCCTGGGTCGGAGGGCGGTTTATGGAGGTCCGAATTTAATAGAATAATTTGAAAAAAGTATACATGTAGCAAAAATTGAGGCGTATTGTAATCTAAGTCGTACCTTGTTTCATATAGTAATTACACAAATCCTGTATTAACCCATTCCATGTATGTAGATATATTTAACTCCATGTTGGGATTGCTTACCTCTGTAGAGTAAAAAAGTAGATGTTAGTCCCACATTTATTGAAAATATATTTCGGTCTGGGTTGACCCTCGTCAGTTCTTGAGATTGTTTCTTCACAAAGATTAAAAACAAATAATTAATATAGATATACAGCGTATAACTTGTAATTACGCTGTTAATAACCCATTTATAATATGAACAACGGAATATACCTTAGTTGATAGATTCACTCCGTACTGTTTACTGCGAAAGAGTAAACCTAAAACCCTGAAGCTTGTATTCAGGTAGATAATCCTCGATGAAATTGGGATTGATAAATAGCTTGTTAAATAGCTAGGCTTGCATCCTTATTTGGCATTTAGAGCATTGGATTGTACTCATCATTTGGGATTGACAGATAGCTTATTGTATAGCTAGGCTTGTGTCCATGTGTGGTATTTAGAGCCTGGGATTCAGTTCTGTTAGAATTTGCTATCAGACAAATCTGGGTAGATACTTTTCAAGAAATTGTTATGGAGTAGGCGTTTACTACAAAACTGATGGCAGTAACGAGAATTATCCAGATTAGATGTAAATGCCTAGACCTCCAAGGAATACAAATCAAGTTTAACAGGGTATTAAGAGAAACAAGATGAGGAGATACCTTCAAAGTCGAGACAGCAACAGCAACACTGGATACTGTCAAATCATTATACTCTAAGCTTCCACCTAGTGAGGATGGTTCAGAAATAGATATGAACATGGCAGAAGCAGGAGGAGGGGGACCCCTAACACCAGAGTTACAATTATAATAAGTAATACAATAATAAGCAACTAGAGCTGGATAAACAAGCTATGGGGGTGAAAGTTGGATCTATGCCGCAAGACATAGAAGTGGATAAAATGAAGAAAACGCAAGATTTGTACTTGGAGACATTGGAAAACTATGCGAAACCAGAGAGCCACGATCCTATTGCAAGAGTCACAGCAATGCTGGAGAAACCGAAGGTTACAGATGTAAAGAGTCCTAGTTTTTATAGTATTGCTGGAAATCCAAAAGAAGTGTTCACCTGGTGTGAAAAATTGGAAAATCATTTACAGAACCATGAGTGGCAAACAATACCAGACAGGGAGTACAGAAAATGTTGTTGGTGTGTATAACTGTAGTGGAGATAGTACTGTTGCAGCCTACAGTTTCACTTTCAATTTGTTTAACATACTCTGCATGTTGCACAATACCCTTCTGAATTGACCCATTCAGAAGGATATCCTGTCCTTGGCCTTTCACTTTGGAATTTGAAGCGGTTTGGAAACTGACTTTGAGTTCCATAATGTAACTCTTCCCAGGGACAATCACTGATTCAGTCATACATCTTACAAAAGACTTGGTCCTCGCCATTTCCGCGCAAGATTGCGCAGAAACAACCATTGTTTGTTCATGTTCAGCACTTAAAATCGTCTTAGAATAACTGAAAAGACCACAATAGTAGAGCTTACGGTGCACATACACTTGGCAACGTCTCCGCTGCGACGTTCTGGAGGATATGCATGCTGGTCTTTTCTCCATAAATATTCTGGCTGTACCTACAGTGAGCATTCCTGGCATACATTCTGATATTCGTCGGAGCAGTGCAGTCAAAAGCCAGTGCTTGGAAATCATCCTCTCCACTGGCAGATACCCGAGCATTGCAATTATCCCCAGGAACATCAGCTGCGTTGAGCTTATCTTTGGTTTTGGTCCCCTGCAGTACTGTCCAGGCTGGCTACCCCTGCACTGCCAGGCTGATCAGCTTTCCCAGGCTCTCCCCTCTCTTCAACTGAACAAAGATATCATTATTATAATGCCGAGGGAAAAATTTAGAAGCAAACAAACATTTTTCATTTCAGTAAAAACTAATTTGTCAAAAATATTGTTGGGAAAGTGAAAACTCTAACTGTAAAATAGTCAATGAACTATAGTGAAATATTTGTGAATATATAATTGTAGAACTAAATGCGTATCTAATGTATGTCAACTAATAAGTTTTAACTTATAAAGTTTTAACATTGCTTTCTATGTCTAATATTGTGTTAAAATTTTCGGTTTACCAAATGGAAACTGGAAATTTTACGGTTTACATTACATAAACAGGAAAAATTTCCGGTTTAGGAAATGAAAACTGGAAATTTAACGATTCACATTACATAAACCAGAAAAATTTCCAGTTTACGGAATGGAAACTGGAAATTTTACGGTTTCCATTCCGTAAACTGGAAAAATTTCCGGTTTATGCAACGTAAACCGTAAACATTCCGGTTTCCATTTGATCTGGAATTATCCCATTAAACCATTGGCAGAAGAGCGCAAGTTGATGATGGAGCTTATGGGTGATGCTAGATCTATGGAGCACCCCAGAGCCCAGGGAGTGAGGTTTACCAGGGGGAGGAACGAGAACGAAGATACCGCCATGCTGGAGCCTCTATTAATAAGACTGTAAGTTCATCAAAAAAGATCAAGGAGTGATGTTGTATTTGTGAGATAATGATCATTTTGGTGTCTCATGAGGAATGAAATAGTTATCCCTATTTTCTGTTGTAAATATTTAAGCAGGAGAACTCAGTTTGACCTGACGCTAAGTTGAGGGGCCCAAAGGGAGGTGGGGTGGGGTAGGTGAAGGGGGGGGGGGATAAAAGATTCGTTGTTCCCACAGAAGATAGAAGGTCGTCTTTGAACTTTTAAATAATTGGCCGCATTTATTTGTCAACCGAGCTTTAGAATTAAAATTCTTGAATCATTAATAACAAATTTTCTAGTCCACTCCTGGCATATTCAAAATGTGTTCTGAATTATCAAATTAGAATAGGAAACCCCATTTTGGAAATCCCGGGACTAGAGAATTTTTTTTATTTAAAATAGATTGATGAATGAAGGCTGCAAGTTATTTCAAAGATCAACTACAAACCTAGCTTGAAGTCATCTTCCAACTGTCATGTTTCGTGGGACACCCTGTGTTTTCCTAAACAAATATGCAAAGCAAGGAAATTACTTAATCTGTTGCATACACATTTTATAAATTAAGAGTTTGCTTCCAGAGCACATCACGCACCTCATTTTAGTAGTAGTGTACTATATGAAAGAATTAGTCTCAGCTATGTTCAAACAGACTAATAATAGTTAACAACAACTGAAATATTAAAAGATTCACGTAACAAATACTTTATTTAAACTAAATTGATATCAAACGGTTATTATGTAGATAGCAGGGAATTTGAGCAACGAGAGTGTTGACCTGCTCTCCCTCCTTGGGAATACCTAATTTTACCAAAATACCAGGTGAATACCCTCGGAAACCCTGAATTCCCTTCCCCCTAACAAGGAGAACAGTGCCGACAGTACTATAACAAAGAAGTCTAGGAAAAGAACAGGATCTCTGAAACAAAAAGAAATCATCAACAAAAAAAGACATGGGTTTAGAAAGGAGAAAAGAAGCATGTCCAATATCTGGCTTATTCTCAAGTAAAGACAATACAATCCATGTTAATTCTGATAAATAATATTAGTTTTCCGATACGCTTGCCAACCTTTATGGTATACGAATATGCAGATACAGGGATACAAGGATTCAGATATAATGGGGTTACCCGGATGATGCACTAATGAAAATAACATGGATTCAAAAATTACTTTAAATACAAAAAATAGTAATACAAGGGAAAGCTGTCAAATAAAACACAATGGCAAAAAGATCAAGCATTCAGAATAAGAATAGGATATATAGTTCTGGAGTAAATGCCCTACTCCATAAGAGTAATTCAGACTTGTATCAATCCAGGTAAAACTTAATCCCTCTCGTTAGTCTATGCGGCATAAGAGCGAATCAGTTTAACAACAATTCTCTGTCAATGTCAACACGGGAACAATCTTATAAATTAGAAAGATAGTAATATTGTATAATAAATATATGGATTGCACAATGATTAGATTTGACCTAACATCATTAATGCTAAAGCATATTCCGGGGGATATATGTTCCAGTATATGATTTTTATTGAAGCAAAAATTAAAACTCTATCTTCTAAGGAAAACATTTTTACAATCAACTATGGTTGGATAAATATTCATCCACATGTTGGCCAAAGAATAGAAGCAGACTATTTTTTCAACCTTTGTTCAGATATAGAAAAAATGAATGTAGGAGAAAATAAATCAATGATTTTCGAGGTTAACCGTTATTATAAAAATGCTTTTACTCTTAATCTAATGTATTCATTTATTTTTAAAATCTAACCAATAAGACGTATAGGAGGACAATCCCTTAAAAAAAAACTAAGACTACTACTACAATAATTTGTCTAATTTACCTTAATTTTGCTTGCGACATTCTGTAATGTGCGCAAATTTTACGACCAAACTAAACCAAAACTCGGCCCTTCATCTGAGAACCTCAATCCTAATGATCAAGATTAAGAAAGAGGGGGTGGGGATATTTACAAATTTTAACTATAAAATTAGGTTTGCGATAATTCGCTAATACTGAAGTTTAATAAACTGTTAGAGATGACGGTTTAAATTCTGTAATCTGTCGTTGAGACCGTAACCACTAACTAAGGTGGGATCAAGAATTTAAGTGAGGGGGGTGCTAGATTTATTTCGGAACAAAAAATCCAGATTTAGGAACAAAAAGATGAGAATTTTTTTTGACTTAAAAGACTCAAAAAGAGTCAAAATTAATGACTAACGACTTAAAAGCCTCAAAATCTCAAAGGGGGGGGGGGGTAACCACCCCCTGAATCTGTCAACGGGGTGCGAAGGTCCGTTGTAGTTGCTCTTTTATTTGGAAGCTTTGCTTTACTTGAAACCATTCTTGTCCACTAAAGGGTTTGTTTATTTAGGCCCGCTTGTTTTTTGTTGTTGTTTATTTTGGTTTGCTTTTGTGACAGGGCAACGTGCATTTATTTTGCGGGGGAAAAATTCTTGCAAGAATGAAAGAAATAAAAGAAAAGGCATATAAAAAAGTAACTCTAACAAAAAAGAAAAGTTTTTAGCGCTGAACACTGAACTGGCTAAATAAATCACTTATTATCGAAACTAATACAATAATAATAAAACCTTTAAGAATATCGCACAAAATTAGAACATACAGCAAATATGCGAATAAAATCTGAGTTATATAATTGAATACATCTAGGAAAGTTTTTCCAAGCTAAAGTTTTTGTCATAACTCTCAAAAGACAAGTTTTTCTCCTTCTCTATTTCTTATTGCCGTCGGTAAATTGAAATATTAATAAATCTAAATTTATGAGTTTTGCCCAGTAACTTCAAAATTGTGAAAAAGCATTTCTATCATACCATAACATCGTTTTTAATTTAATTTTACTAGTTTTAACTTTTACACTGCAGCTAAAGTCTGTATTCTAAAAATATTCCCCCTGACCTTATTGAGAACATCAATAAATGATTTATAGATTCGTTTTGCTATGGAATTACACAGTTCTAAAAGATTTTTATCAATCGAATCACCATGTTTGGGTGCGTATCATCACAAGGTTATCGATTAATTAATGGTGAAACTATTTCACCGATAATGTCAAATATTTTTTCTCCAGCATTTAATTATACGGTAGCAGATTAGAAGCAACATTTTTAAAAGAAAAAATTGAAAAATCAAAACTCTTTCAGTAATTAACAATTAAAAAACATAAGCACATAAAGTAAAGTTGTTTTTTCAATATTTTCGAAAACATGTCGATATACGCATTAAAGATGTGTCTTGAACCGCTGAAAACCGTCTTTGGTTCGTTTTTCGATATTGTAAAATTTGTTTTATTTAAGGCTAAAAAAATAGATTTTTTTGATACTCTAACAATTATCTTTCCAAAGTAACGATTTCTGCTTATAAGTTCCTTAATTTTCAAAGGATTTTTACGCATTGAACGTTTCTAAACTCAGTGTTTCAAGATGGATTTTTTATACCTATTTTGATTTATTTTGAAGAATTAATTTTTTTCTGGCTTACGTAAGTGATTTGACGAACATAAAAATCAAAAACCTCAATGAGTTTGAAAAATATTCTATTTTTAATCTTAAATCTTTTATAAAAATGTACCGAAGAAGGTAAATTTGAGCATTTTTATCAAAAAGGCGTTCTTAGATTAATGCTACATATGTAGTAAATATGTCTCAATCTTTTATGGATATAATGTGTTGAAGAAGTCCAGTGAACTTTTTAACTTCAACTTCGCGTAACATGTACACCCTAGGCGTATATGGACCACTATATGCATACAATAATATACAAACAGTGAAACCCTTAATAACGATTACATCGAAAGAATTCACCAAATGTCGTCTTCTTCACTTTCTGATAATGGAATTTTGCAGATATTCAGTTTTTTAATTAAATGATCATATGGAACTCTTTCAAACTGTTCCCGCATATTCATGGCTATTTATTTATTTTCGCAAATACTGAAATTTACGTGTAATAGTATAAAACTCATTGAAAAATTGTCAAGACGACATTTGATAAATTCTTCCGATGTATTTGTTATTAAGGGTTTCACTGTACATGTATATATATTTATCCAGGATATCTAAGGTTGATAAATGATGGTTGGAAGGAAGGATGGAAGGATGAGGGGGAACTAAAGATTCCTTCATTCTAAACATTTATCATCCTATGCTCAAACCTGGGATAATTTGTCATTTATTCCAAAAAGATTCTGCAAAGTTCTGAATTACATGTTTCTACTAAAAATGTCCACTGCTAGGTTAAGAACGCCCCTGACACAAACTTTGAACATGAATTTTCCTTAAAAAAGGTACTATTTACATTTTACATCTTTAAAAGATACTCTACAATTTTTATTTTATTTTTTTCTTATTGTGGTAATTGAAAGATCAAAAATAGATTTTTTATACTAAGACTTCTTGGTCCAAGCAACTGAAGGCAACTGATTAATTAACATAATTAGTCAGACGTGTCATACTCATAAAGGCTGCTGGTCGGACCCCTGCAGCCATTAGCCTCCTAGATTTACCGGGCCTCTGCTATACATGGGAAATATCAAAATAATTCTAATTTTTTTATATAAGTTTGTCAAATTAGTTAAATCTTTTGTTTTCTAGAATTTTCAAATCTAAAAAATTGCTTAAATAAAGAAAACAACAAAACATAAAAATGATTTTCTTTAAACAACTTCCTTTCTGGGTAAAGGAATTGAGTCTTTGCCACAAACTCTGATTTTCTAATCATTATATCTTTGCACATAATGTCGTAGACCTTAGATTTTTAAACTATGAATTCCGTTAGATCAAACAATATAAGTTTGAAATATCAAAGGTACCATCAGGTTGCAAATATACACGGATTAAAATAATTGAGTGTGTGGCAAAACTCAATTCCTTTAAAGTTTTAGTTTAGTTTACTTAATACTGTAAGTATAACGTAACTAACCCCATCCCATCTTGGTTCGCAGTGAGGCTCGGTACTGCATAGAAAATCTAATATGCTAATGATAATACGGTCATGATCCTCCAGTTAGTGAAGCAATCGGTAACGACAGTATTATTTAGGAAAACTATATTAAAGAATTGAAGTGATAAATTTTCAAAAATGGTGATAAAATCGTTATCAATTAATTTTCTAAATCTTTTAATGGTAACCATTTTTATTGTGCAGAGAACGTGAATATTCAAATAAAATAAAGTTTGTTAGATTTAATGTTTAATTTATATATATCTTAAACTCTAAAGTTTAAAACACAAATTGTTTGCTAATTTTCTAAGAGCTCCAACCTTAAATGTGTTGATGGTAGTTTGATGGAAAATGTTTATTTAAGCCTCAATTTCATTCTTTTTGAAGTTCAATGTGCAGCACTAAAAGTTTAAAGTGAAAAATTGCTTTCCAATAAGTTCTGGTTTTCATTCATATTTAAAATCAGGGATTAAATGTTCAAAATATGTTTCACATGATGGTTGAAAAAAAATTAACGGCAATATAAAATTGTCAGAATTGTCTGTTTTTGAGTAAGTAACACGATAAAGTTTTTTTTTTAAATATTCTAGACTGAAATACAATGGGCTCCACACTAATGTAATCCATGAATTAAAAACGATAGGTCTGGCCATAGATAAGAATAAATAGATGTGAAGTGAATCACGAAATATTAGCTAGGTCGTTAGATCCAAAGATAGTACAGGAATAGTATAGGATTAACTTAGGATTACTGACAAAATGTCTCGATTTTGATATTTTTTCAGTTTAAATTAAGTTATTAGATACTTTATCTTTGATCGATCTTAAGATACATGTTTCAAATGGAAAAACTTGATTTAAGAAAAATAAATTAAATTCAAACTTAGCTCTTTCAATCTTACAGACTTTAAAATTGAAAAAGGAATTATTTGATACATAAAGAAAAAGCATTGATGATCCTTAAGAAAAAGAAAGTTGAGTATGATAGTGGACTAGTATTATTCAGTATTTTTGCCAAATAATCAGGAGGAGGGACAACACTCTATATCAAGGAGAGAGAAAGGGGTGAAAATGTAGGAAAGTTAAGTAATGATTATTTAGGGGATCGAAGGAAAGGAACAGGCGGCCGGGGCACTATGCCTCAAAGTGAAGAAAAAAAGACCAAAAATTTGAAATTTGAAAATTTTAAATATGATTTAAATAAAAAAACATTTTTTGGCATAACAATGTATATACCAATCTAAGGGTTTTGGGCGCGCCCATCTTCTATTTCAATTGTGAACATTTTCTTGTTCAACATTGTTAAAGAAAAACAAACAAAAAATTCCACGGATTTATGAAAAAAAGATTTCAGGCATTTCAAAATTTTTTGCTGGAGGCAAATTTTTGAAAATTCGATCATCCACAAACCTTCCCTGAGGTCACGCGAGGTCCCACAAAAAAGTAGGGCCCGATCGGTTCAGCCGTTTTGACGTTTATTGGATACAAACGGACAGACAGACAGACAAGCAAAGTATACACATAATACATATAGATAGAAAATTCTGTTTAGAAGATGGTTTGTACTATTTTTTCCCGTAGTTTTTAAATCACTTAAGAATAAGTATGATAATCTTAACATTTTACCAATGGGAAAGATAAATTTTTTCCATATAATAATGAAAGGACTGCAGTATGGTTTTGGTGAACTTAATTGACGTACTAAGCCTAGGTTTGTCAGAAACGATTTTTTACACATCTTTGAAAAATCCTATGATCCAAATAAAGTGAAAATTTTAATTAAACTTTTTTTCTGGATGATTTAAAATATATTTTTATAACTTTCTTAAACCGGCTGATTTTCCTAAATTCTATTAGTTAAGAGTTTAAGTCAAAATAAGTACTGATAAATATTGCTTTATATCGAGTAGATATTCTTAAATATCTATCCGAAAGCTGGAAAGAATCTGCATATTTAGTATTTAAATAAATAAATAAATAGTCTATTATGATAAAAATCCGAGGATTAACATTCATATAAAATAGGATTATACATTTTAAATTTGTCATATTGTTAAAAGCATGTATATGTTTATCTATTACTATTATCTATGGCTATTCAGTAATCTTTGGATATATAAGATATAGATGATCTCCTTAACCTCTCCGTCCTGTCTTGAACAACTGTGAATAGATTCTGTTCTCAATGGTTATGGTTGTGGAGTGGAATTTTTCTCGGGAATAGGGATCTGAGGTTTGAGTTTAACAGTCATTTTTTCCCAAACGATAGTTTTTTTCGACGAACTTCTAGTATTTCAAGGTTAGACACTTCAAGTGCAGACTCATATCCTATATATTCTTGACCAAGTATTACCCTGAGACAGGTTTTCTGCACTCGTTTGAGTGCGCAGGTCTGGTTGACCGTCAGAGTGGAGTGCCGATGTATAGGTTTTGAGTAGATCCTGAGTAGACATACCAACAAATTGTAATTTGCACAGCAAGGATATTCGAGAATATGCCTTTTTGAACAGCTCTAAAGTATTTAAATCCCAATCTAAATCTTTACTTATCCACACCTAGAAGTTTGGTTGCAGACACCTTTTCCAAAATATTACTATCAAGGTTCAGCCACGTACAGAGTGAACCATATCTCCGGGTAAACATCATGTAGTTGGATTTAGCATCATTTTATTGCTCCTTGTATACTCAGAGATGGTATTAACATGATTCTGCGTGAGTAAATTAGATTGATGAATATAATGTTGGTCAGTTCCTATATCTGATGGTACATGGAGCTTACAGTTGTAGGATGAGAGATTTCCAGAACAGGGAGAGATAGAAGAGTTCATATTCTTAAGAAAAAATGAGTTAGACAATGTGATGATTAAAATTTTTAAGTATGAAAAGCAAGCAATGTATTTTTGATGTTGGTTCAGGTGTCTGGTTCCATGAAGCTTGAGTTGCCCAGTACAGAGCCAGAGGTTGCTGCTTTCGCTCAGTTCGGTTCTGATCTTGATGCTGCTATACCCAGAAACTCCTCAACAGGTAGGAAGCTTCTTTCATCCGTTCTTTTGTGGATTATCTTATTTTTTTGCTAATTTTCATGTAAGGGATTATGATTTTTCTACTAAAAAAGTTTATGAATGTCAGCTTATTCAAAGTACAACCGCCCTAAACTGAGCCGTTGGTGCTTACTGGAGTAATCTTCAGTTCTCTGACTGAATGAAAAGTGGGTTTTATCAAATAGATTGTAAACTACAATAGATAGGAACAGAAAAATCGACCAACTGCGCACAACGTCACAAGTGTCAAGTGTAAAAAGAATGACGACACGTCCTCTAATTAGTTGATATGATTTCCAAGACTCAGCTGAGATAAATGTCGTCTTTGTAGGAATACATAGAAAATATTTACAACTCAAAATTACATAGAGCATTTTAACTGTCGTTTGGTGACTTTAATCTTTTTTTTCTCTGTATAACTATGTAAACTAAATAGTCTGACTGAACATTATATCATCATACACAACAACAAAAGTAAAAAATTTATTTATTAAAAAATGTATAAAAAAATAAATTGACCTTTTTGTTTGCAATTTCTTATCATGTGAGGACATTTAGGTCCCTCAATCTTTGGAAAACCCGGATTTTCACAAAAAGGTTAATAATACCTGTGGGAACACATGGACTTCAATTAGTCTCATCAATTTTCTGGTAATTCTTCTTTTTGTTCTTCTTAAAATCTGGATGTCCCAGGGGGTGGACGGCATCCAGGCACGAAACAAGTTCTTCGCCTACCCCTAAATAAAAAAAATATAATCAATGAAAACCAAAAAATATCATTTTGTTCATAATAATATAGTGTTGACTTAGTACTTGTCTATAGTACTGCACCTTTAAAGTACCCCCCCCCCCAAAAAAAAAAAACGATGTATTTTGAAAATTTAAAAAATCTGCCATTTTTTTAACAAAAAAATATACAAACAAATCACACAGGCATCCATATTTGCGAAATTCAAATATAAAATACGTCTTGTCCCATTAAACACTTTGCAGATTCAAAATTTTAAAAATCTGGGAAATCGACTTTTCGGCTCATACTTTATACTTAAAGAAGTGATCATTAAATAAAAAAATACCTTGAAAAAAACTGAAATAAAGAGCTTTCTCACATAATTGTGAAAATTTAATCAAAATTGTTGCCTCAATACCCCCTACTGAACATTTTTATTTGGGATACCCTGTGTATAATAAATCTATATAGATTTCCCATTGATATCATAATTTAAGCCCTTTTTAAATTTTTTATATATTTCTTATGTGTTCCCAAAAATTGTAAAATACGACATTTTATTAATTATCATTAGAAGACGACATTTCATTAGATTAGAATAATACTTTTTTTGTTGCCTGTATTTCCCAAGGATCTGGGGGTTTATCCTTGATTAGACCTTTCCAGAGCTCTTCCCCGAAAATATCATTAAACATTTCTAAAATATGTTTTAACGTAATACTTTCCAATTACAATGTTAAAGGGCTATGTACAATATCAGTTTTAACCCCATTATTGAGTCTAAAGAAAGTTAAATGAAAAATTGTAAAAACACAAAAAAAAGAACACAAAAAATTGCATTAATTTAACTGAAAGATAAGCAATAAAGTCTAACAATATAATTTTTTTTTAGTTTTTTATTTATAGTTTTTTTTCAGATACAGAAATTGAGTTGACACGTGACGTAGAAACGTCTGGAATAAAAGTTTACGCATTCTGTGTTGCCATCTATTTTACTTGACAACCTATTTAGGTTATAGTGGAGAGTGCACCAAGTGTCAAATTATTGTCACATTATTGTCACATGTGTTAAAATATGTAACATGTCTTAATTGGTTTGACTGATCTTTTGAAGTTGGTATTTACAGTACTTACCCATGCCAATTGAAGACCAAGTAGACAAAATAAAAATTATACAGGGTTCCCTTAAAAAGATGAGACTAAAGAGATCATCTGAAAACTCTAAAAATATGACTTATCCCATGGTTTAATCGAGTCTGATAAAGTTTTCTACGACTATAAATTCCTTAGTTTTCTCTGAAGTCTCATCCTCAGTGGGTAATCCAGTATTTACTAAAGATTAATTTTAAGAGAAAATAAATTATTAAAGGGGTATAAATGAAAGGATAGATATTTTCAATTATGATTTTTGGGGACAAATATTTTCAAAGTTTGGCCAAGATTTTTTTTTTAATCGATAAAGAGTTTTTCAGTTTTTATGTCTCCCCAAAAGTAATATCTGCAATAAAATATCTAAAAGTAAAGAAAAAAATCGAATGACTAAAAATTTTAAAATATTTCTTAAAAATAATTATTGTTAAGGTTGCCGTTATCTACTGTGGATTATAGAGTTTGAGAAAGCTTTCCTCAAGAACATCAAAGGTAATTCCTCAGGTGGAGGAAACAATCCCTTTTCATATTTTTTTTTTTATTTATGTGATTCAATTGGAAATATTTATTATATTTTAGTAACACCTTGAACAGTAAATCAAGCCAGCAATACAAAGCCCCGGGAAACTGTGTAAATTGGAGTTCTGAAGAACAATCTAATCATAGGTAATTAATTAACATTTTAAATTGAATTAATTAGTATGTTATAATAAAATTTAAATATTACATTTTATACATTTTATTTTTAGAAAAGTAGAGAAAAGGCCTCCTATCTCTCTGTAATACCCCACCTTCAAGGCGCCGAAACTCTTGGCCTTGAGGCGATATCACGACCTAGATTGGAAGCCTCCGGTTCCGATTTGGAAAATTCTTCAGAGCTGTGCAAAAAGGCATATTCTAGAATATACTTGCTGTGCAAATTAAAATATGTTGGTATGCCTACAAAAGATTTACTCAAAACCTATTTATCGTTTATACGCTGCCTACTGGAGTATGCCTGTGTGGTCTGGGACTACACTCTGACGGTCAACCAAGGAGTATAAAATACAATGGAGAAAGGGTCGACCTACTCTGCCTCACCGAATGATTATAATGCTTTACTGAATGGTACTCAATTTGAAAAAAGGGTGTTTTTAAAGTCGTTTTTTATTTTTTAAATGTATATTGAAGTAAATAAAACAGAATTTTTTTTTTAAATTACAAAATTTTTGCATCCCAAAAATGTCTTTGTTTTGCGCTATTAAGCCTACTTTTCTTCCTGTATAATGCAATGACCTATAATTTTAAAAACAAGTATACGGCGTTTGTAAATCAATCAAACAGTAATAAAGGTCTCTGCAGTCCCTTTTTTCATTGGCTCCTTGGTATTTTAAATGCAATGGTGCCCGTTCTCTGAGCCGTATTCTGTTCCTTGTCTTGCTGCATAAATTTGCTAGTTACTTCTTCAGAGAAACAGCAGTTGAATTGTTTGGGGTTGAGAAACAAGAATTTATTTATCCATAAAATGTTCTCAAACAAAATATAAAAGGTACTAATATAAAATGTAGAATGTAACTCTGTGAATGTGAACTAGGTTCACTTGAACAGTTCCATGAAACAGATGACGAACGTGACACTTTTCATCAAATTTACAAAAATGAAAGTAAGAAGCGATTGTGCTGTTTTCGACTTATATGCCGGTAAGTTGCCCCTTCATTTAACAAAAATAAGCTTTAAACAATATTTGTCCCAATGTATTTCAAACATAAGTACAATAAATATATGCAAAACTACTGTAGCAGGAGAGCTTAGATAGCTGAAAGCTGTTCTACTAAATCAATTTGTTTCCAGGGAATTATTGTTCATAAAAAAAGCAATGAAAAAGATATATTTAAAGTGAAATCAATCCTTTGTTTCATAAAACAAATTCAAGATAAAATAGTTAATTTTTAGATATATAGATCAATATTTTTTGCAGCAACTCCCCGCCTAGTCTAACTCGATATTCATCCCACCCCCTCTTACATGAAGCCCAGTTACGAACCTGATCATGTATAATACTTACCTATCTCAAATCCACTCTAAGGGGGGAAACTCCTAGACACTGTAAATATCCTTTAAACACTTTTGTAAAATATAAAACTTGCTTTTTATTAGCTACTCAAATTATAAATATTTTAACATCAAATAGGAAAAAGGAAAGGAATACAGTCCTCAAATTAAACAAAGAGCTTGGCTGTATGATAGACAAAAGAAAAGAAATTGTCTGACCTTTAATTCTGCTCTTGTGAGTTGAAATAGAATGTAGGCTGTCCAAAATATGACAAATTTATTCAATAAATCTTGAAATTTTAAGTTTGTTCAGAATCATCCCAGGATACTTTACAATGCGGACATTCTATACCTCAGGCCAACATGAGGAGAGCTCAAAAAGTCTCAGTAAAACTGAATTATTTCAATTTTCAGTTATTGTCAGGAATCAAAATTTAAATTTATTTCACCATTGTGACATCAAAAAACATATTCTTTTAATTTTGTATAGCTTTCCTTAAATTTAGTCAGATTGGGACAAAAACCCAAAACTTACATTTATTACTATTTCAATTTATTATACCGTTAAAAATAAGAAATGAATGAAAAAATGCTGTTGGAGAGTCATGACATATACTAGTCCCAGCTCTGGCTTGTTTTGAATTTTAAGGTATAAGGCTAATATTACAAGATGTGTGCAAAAAATGCAAGTTTTTATGAATATTCTCTGCGCTTTATGGCGTTAAAGCTTAGAGATAATCCTTTAAATATTTCTTGGATAGGTGAATCTTCTGTTTGTATACTAACTGTTTGTGTTTAAAAAATCTAAATTAATTTTTTAATAAAGTTTATATCTACAGGGTGAGTAAAAAAAGTGTGATTAGCGTCGTCTTCTTTATCGCTATTTTTTTCACGAAATTTTGATTTTTGGTATTCATTTGTTTGAAACTCACATGGTACTACAAAAAAATCCTCGAAACTTTTTCCCGTCAAAATTGAAAGAGAAGAAAAAAAAGTGTGATAAAAGATAATTGCTATCCAATCCTAAAATTTCATTAAGAAATGAACGTACAAATAACACAGTTAACATTTGCACAATACAAAACATATGCTCTATTCTTTTGGTGAAATATTTACCGCTCTAATTCTAAGATCTACTTATTAAAAGCCTTGCTTAGACAGCTAGGTACACTAGAACTAAATTGCGAATTTTCCTGAAACGATTTTGCGAATTTCTGTGAGTCTAATTTTAATGAAATTTTAGGACTAGATAGAAATTAAAGATTAACAAATTTTGTTTCGTCACTTTTCATCTTGAGAAGAATAAAGGTTCGTGGATTTTTTGTGGTACCATGTGAGTATTAAAATAATTAAAACAATATTACAAAATATTGCAAAAATTCGATACATAAGAATTTCATGAGGAAAATTTTTTTTGATAAAGACTACGCTATTTACACTTTTTTTGACTCACCCAGCACCCTGTATATTTTATATTTATTTATATATATAATGGATTCAGAATGTTCATGAAAAAGTAACGTCTTGGAAAGTAAAATAAAAATATAATTTACTAAAAATTATATTAATCACAAAGAGAATAATAAATTTGAATCATCTAAATTTCTTAATGAAATTAAGGAAACCTAGAAAACTTCAAGACTCAACCCATTAATTCCAAATATTCCCCTTAATTTATCCTTTTATAGTTGGTGAACTATTCATATATATATATATATATATATATATACAATCAAACAGGAATAAACTTTACTGATCTTTAAATTTTAAAATTTTTATAGAAAATGGAAAACGTACAGTCTTCACCATGAATTGCATATTGCATACGTACATCCTGTAATAGAACAAAGCTTGGTCCGTTTTTTAAAACTTTTAAAATGTTCATCGATTATCTGAGAAGTTTAAAAATAAATTCAAACAAATGAAACTTGAGAGAGAGGTTGTTGTTATTCTAAGATTTATGCTCATAACAGGGAAGTAAATTTTATACTATGTCACATTACGAGCCATAAACAAAGTTGCAAAAGGTTTACTAAATTTACATAAATATCTATACTGTTCTTTGCATCTCAGACAAGACTTAAAAGTCATTGCAGATCTTTTCGAAAAAAAAACTATAAGTTGTAAATTTTTTTTAACGATTTATTCATTTTTAATTTTTAATAAAATAGTTTGGTACAAGGCATAGTTAATAATTTTCATGGCAGGTTATTTTAACTCTAAGAGACAATCCTAAGTCATCAAATGAAACCAAGTAGATAAACGTTGAAATTTTAAAAATCCATCTAGGGCTTTTGGAGAAATTCACTTTTAAAATTTTTCTTCGTAAAACCTCCAAAAATGGAAGACGACATTTTTGATTTTTTTGTTTATTCTCCGATTTCATTGAAAACGGATTTCCCATCCTCCTTATCTTTCTAAGCCTTCTCATTCTTCCATCCTACTCATCATTCTCATTCTTCTCATCATGTACTCACTCACCCATCTCACACTGTACTCATCCTTCTTAACAATCTCACCTGTAATGATCCATTTCATCTTTCTCACTCTAATCTCAACCATCTCAAACTGTACTAATCTTCTCAGACTGTACTCATCCTCTCACACTGTACTCATCCTTCTCACACTGTACTCAACCTTCTCACACTGTACTAATCCTTCTCACACTGTACTCATCCTTCTCATCGTTCTAATCGTTCTCATAGTTATAATCCTTCTCGTCCTTCTCATCCTTCTATTCCTTCTCACTATTCTCCATTTTTGGCACAGTTTTTTGAACGAAGTATAGCAAGTTTTTAAGACAGTGGGATACACTTTTAACTTGTACATGTCCCTCTCTGGTTTTGTCGTTATCATTCTTTCTGAACTGTAGATGAGGTATCTAATCCAAAAGGAGTAGGAAAAAAGAGTTAATATGTGAGAAGGGGAATGCACAGATATGTGAACCCGTTAGCCAAAGATTAGATGTGTAGTTCACACATATATATATATTCACATTGTTGTGTTGCTTTAGACTTCATAGATAAGAGATTAACAAATATCAATTGAAACCTAAAATATACAATATTTTTTACGGCATTGTACTGGACACGACTAATCAGAATATTTAAGGATCCTCTGGATACGAAATACAAAAACTACAAAAATAAATTCATAAATTTTTATGTTTTATGTTAAAAATTGGAGTATTTTTTTAAAAGTTGTAAAACTTAACCCCTGAATGGGTACTATATGCAACGAGTGGCTGTTAGATGGCAGTCAACAAAACTGTAGCATGGCGTGCCAGGGCACTATAGGCCTGCTCAGCCTTTCCAGGCAGAGCATATGAGCAGTCTAGTTAGTCTATGTTTTGCTTTTTTATATCCATCATTCTGTGTTTATATTTGTTGACATAAAAGTCAGCTAAATAAAAGAAATGTCGGCTATTCGGAACTTTATTGAATTAAAATATGAAAAAGTTTAAAAATAGTTGCCTAAAGAGGAATCTAAATGAAAGGTTAGAAAATACAATGTTTGATTGATTATAATGGTTATCATGATCATGAAAATAGGGAACAGCTGGAGCTTCATGAAGACAGTATATAGGTTGGCAGCATTTTGACAGCAGGTTTGCTCCCTTCTTTATCTTAGTCTCGGGAGCGGGGGAAAGCAGGCGGCCTTGAGCCACCACTATTTCCCCTTCCGTGCCACATATTAGCTTTTTTCTCTTCCGGCAGCCATGAGCCACCACTATTTTCCCTTCCGTACCACCACATTTGACTCTTCCGGGCAAAACTACTTTTTTAAATGGTATATTTGGGGCCTTTAAAGTGTGATTTTTAAAAATCCAGCCGCTTCACGCAAAAAAGCACAGTTTAAACCATTTTCTTCAATTCTACTTAAGATCAATATTTTGTGTGTTGAATTCTTAAACTGTTTTATAATGGAATTTTTGACAAATTTGACTGAGTGTTGCAATCTTGAAATATCACAAAGTCTAATGGTTATTCAATTACGGACTCATAATACTAAATCCATCTTAAAATCACTCATTAACCAATAATCATTTAGGGGACATCCGGGTTTATATTCCCTCAGATCAAAAAGAAAAAAAGAAACATATTGGTTAATGCTTGAAAGATCAATGAGACTATGGAAATCGGAGATGAACTAGTTTGTGCTATGCATTTTATGTTTTAATAAATGATTAATGATAAACATTTTTTATTTTATTTTTTTATTTTTTGTTGTTGTGTATGCTATAAAGTGTAATGTAGTCATTGTTAAACACTCAAAAACTTTGTTTCTTGTATGACAGAGTAATCAAAATAATTTTTGTTGTCAAAATTTCATGAATATATAGGTTAGAGTGTTTAAAAAGTTACAGGTCTAAATTTTTGAAAAATAGCTGGCCTGGGAAACTGAACAGTGAAAAAATAATACATCTATAGAAACACTTCATCTAATGCCTTGTTCTACTTTAAAACCACTGACAAAATAATTTAGAATAAAACCACCAAATGACAGTAAATATACTCTATGCAATTTTGAGTTTTCTTCCTATTTTTAGTTTTGGGGATGTCTGAATTTTTTACGTATTCCTACAAAGACGATATATATATATATAAACTGAATCTTGGAAATCTATCAACTACTTAGACAGAATGTCGTCTTTCTTTTTACTTTTGACATTTGTGATGTTGTGAATAATTGGTCCAATTTTTCTGTTGCCATCTATTGTACCTGACAATCTATTTGGGTGGGGCTAAAATCTGCAGTAAGTATAATGTTAGATCTAAAAGAAGATTATAACCAAGATAAATCTCAATCTGAACTGCCTTTTGGTGGACCCCTATAGGAAGAATTCATCATAGACCCCAACAAAGAATACTGCAGGGAGTTTTATTCCATATCGTCCTCCTAGGGTTTCAACGCAAGGTCAGAAAAATTCGAAATTGTTTTATTTGAGTTCTTCTCCCTCTAACTGTATATGGTTAGATTTTGAACAACTCTCGGATTGTATGTGCGTTAGGAATTCTTGATTCTATTATCCTTTGTTTATAAATAAAGGTATTTAAAATGCATGACTGCTTAATCCCAAAACACTCCTCACAATTAAATTCACAATTAAATTATAGGATCAGAATTAGGAGTTTTCAAATTTAACTTAAGGTTTCCAAGACTATTTAGAAGTTCCAAAAAACTGTCATTTTCTTCACAGAATCTATTGGTAAAAGCTCTTATAAAAATTTCACCAGTGTACGGAGGTATCCAAGTACAGTGTGTTTTAACAAAACGTATCTGGTAGCTTAAACCTCGACCAATTATGACGACTATTTGGACATTTTTAATATCTAAGCAAAGTTTCTGATTAAATAGTATAAACTAGGGCCTTCAATCATTTCTTGTAGTAGATTTTATTCAAGTTTGAAGTTTTGGCATTCCTCTGATTCAAAATAAGGGGAAAGGATTGGCCCAGATCCCCATGCTCAATCCTTGCGATTTCTATTTATTTTATCCTATATCCCGTATCCATGGATTATAAATGCCAGAACATATCTCGAAATCTATACTCTCGATATATTATTAATATTGCAATTTATTACCAACAAATATATCCAAACCATTTTCTCCCAGTTTTACAATATCAAATAGAAGAAATAAGAGCCGAAACCTAAGTTGCCCTTTATTGTGAATTATAGCATTCGAAATTGCAAATACGTGATTTTTTTTTAATGCTGAAAATACTAATATAAACAAATGAAGCTAGTAGTACCACAAGGAATCTTCAAGGAATCACAAAGTAGCCCATGATGAGCGGGAGAAGGCAGACGGCCATACGCCACAACATTTTCCCCCTTCCAAGCCACATATTAGCTTTTTTCTTCCAGCAGCCATAAGTCCAACCGTTCAGTCTTCCATGCCACAACATTTGAATCTTCCAGCAATTGTGACGTTTTTAAATGATAAATTTAGTGCATTCAAATTGAGATTATCAATAATCCAGCCACATTACGCGAAAGATGATACCTATAATAAATTTTAGAAATTTATTGAAGAACAATGAATTATGTTTTGAGTTGATAAACTGTTTACATTTTTCAAAGAAGATTTTACATCATTGTACGCATTGTGGGTACCGAAACAGATTGTTTGGGGTAGTCTAAAGATTAAGAAAAGATGAAAAAATCACAACATTAACTGTCATTGCAGATTTCCAAAAAAAAATTATTTTGCCATTTTCCAGTCAAATGGTGCAAATTTTCAGTGATGAGAGTCCTTTGAACTTAAAGAGTATGATATGATGCATCATTTTTATTGTTAACAATGTTTTTAAAATGAGCCATTTTAGAGGAAAGATTGAATTTATTTTTGGTGAAAAATAAGTATACCAGTTTACATTAAACGGAATCGTCAGAATTTCAATTTAAAACTTAATCATACAGATCTTTATATAAATATTTTGCATGACATGACTGGATTTTTGAAATCGCAATTTCAATGCACTAAATTTGCACTTTTGAAAACGTAAAAATTGCCAGAAGACTCAAATGATGTGGCATGGAATACCGAACGGTTGTGGCTTATGGCTACCGGAAGACAAAAAGCTAATATGTGGCATGAAAGGGGAGAATGTTGTGGCTTATGGCCACCTGCATTTTTTTAATTGCCTGAAAGAGTTTAAGAGAAAAGTAGAAAGCCTTAAAATATGTTCTAGATCTTCTAGCTGTAACTTTTTTTGGCAACATTTAAATAGCATTTTTAAACACCAGAAAATATCAACGAATTTTTTTAAAGTTTACTGTATCCTTTGTTTGGTGATTTACATTAAATCGTCTTTTTTATGATCTAATTTGACATACTTGAAAAAGTGTGTAAATCATAATTTTTAATCAGATGAGGTTTTGGGTAATTTTTGGATCTTTTTTCAATATTTGATTTTAAGTACAATTTTTCTGATATTTTTTTAATGGATTTTAACAACCTCTAATCATTGTGCAACTTATGGTAAAGGTCGTTTTTCAGTTACTTAAAGTCAACTTTATGGGTCGATTCGTGGCACTCTACATGTAAGGGTTCAAATATGTGCATTTAACTAGCATGCCAAATTCATATTCTCTTAATGCTGTTTTAAAAATATTTTATTGTTTAAAGTAAAAGTGTAGTTGTTTTTCCTGTCCTGATATTCTTGACAACTGAATAAGGATACTATGTAGGTTATGCTTGTTTCAGTTTCGGCACTGGCTTTTAGACTGAACGGGAAATTTTTATGAGTAATCTAGAATAGGTAAATTAACAGTGTTTATGGCAATTTCTGAGTAGAATTATAAAATATTTTCGGAAGTTTAAATTATTTTGAGATAAGAAAATAAGAAAAAAGATTGTGGAATTGTCATTTTATTTCTTGTAAACCGTGTATATACCGAAAAATGAGACGACTTGAATGACTTCTTTTTAATACAGAAACCTCAACCGGGAATAATCCACGGTGAACTAAGCCAGTGGGGTCGGTCAAATAGGCCTAGGATTAGGCCGGGTACTGTAAAAAGCAGGTCCTGTTCGAATTCAAATTTACTACGGGGATAGAGTGATCGGTTCAATGTGACCGTCGCGTCGGGAATCTGAAATGCGAGAAAGAAGAAGCAAGAGGTCCCTATTGAAAACAGGTTGTCACCACATTGTCAAACTCAATAAAGTGACAGATCTATTTTGTATAACTCAAGCATTAATTTTGCATTTTTAAACCCATTATTGTGTGAATGTATTTAGGTGTCTCATTTTTTATTTTAGTTCAGTTGAGTTTGTCCTGTTTGACCTGTACAATTGTTCATATGTATATTTACTGATCATAGCAAAATATTCTCTCAGCTTTGGTTTAAAGGGCTGATGGTAACAGGTTTATCAGCTAAGCCAATTAGAAGCGAGAATCTTGTTTACACAACAATTAAGATATAAACAATACTTAGATAGAATATTTACATAGTTTACAGAGAAAAAGGGAAAAAAAGTAAAAAAAAACTAGAAATAACATATTTTTAAAGGAAAAGAAAGAGAATAATATACAGAACTAAAAAAATATTGATTGAGATTGTCTGCCTTAAAACCTAAACTAAAATACTCTGACTAAAAGAAACAGACAGAAGAATCTAATCTTAACATATTGATTATTAAGGAAAAAGAAAATTCGCTGTTATAATTTGAGTTGAAGAGAAATGATTAAAAAGAATACAGAGGCTTATCTTTTTCTAGTTCCAGAAAGGGTCGAATATCATTGGAATCCTAAATTCAATTTCCTTCAAATTAGTTTCACATGGATTAAAATAAAGATGTATCAACTATTCCAGGTGATTGTAGATAGCATTTTTTAAAGTTACACCTTGGACGAACCCAATCCACTACTTAATAGAAGAAAATAAATAAACTAATTTGTGTGGAGGATAAATGAAATATTTCAAAGATAAGTGATGGGATGACATTTATTTCTGCGCTTCATTTCTTGAAATAAAAACGTCGTGGAGTTCGTCCAGGTTCATTAATAAACTTTTTGATTAGCAAAATAAATTTGTATGAATAAAATCCCAACATTAAACAAAAGATCACTGAATTCTATTAACAATGACCTTCTATATTACATTTCGTCCCATACTCCATGTTGAAATTATTAAGAAATGGTTCATGAATCCACGAATCTAGTGGCCAAAAAGTGTCTAGTGTCTAACCCAGAGACATAGCAGTTCTATGATGAGAGGTTGGGCTCCCTGCCATAACTGTGATGATATATCCAGCCAGAGTTAAATGGACCATATTCATTGATGGCTCATCTAAGCGAAAAATTATTCTAGGCATTGCAAAAATAACTCATATCATTACATGTTTACTTACATTTATTTAAAGTTTGAAAGGAATTGAGTCTTCGCCACAAACACTAGTTTTCTAATCTCTACATCTTTATAACCCAATGTGGTAGACCTTATATATATTTTTAACGATGTATTCTGTTAAAAAAAGTAATCTAACAATTAAAATATCAAAATCATAACGAAGTTGTCATTAAAAATTCTAATAATTTATTTTTGGTATCAACTGTTCACAAAAAGAAGATAAACTTTATTATATGTGTAATAAAAATGTTCGAAAATCGTACGCTTAATTTTATCATTTTTTTTTTTTGACATTATCTCTAATATGTATTCATTTTCAGATTCTCCTATTAAAAATATTCTACATAAGGCCTTAAGTCTCTTCAAGTATGAGTTCTTCCAATAAATTTGATGTAAATTTCATTTATAAAAATAATGAACATAAAGTGGAAATATATTAACATCTTGAAGAAATTCTGAATCACAAGTAGTAGTTTGAAAAATAAAAGATTTTATTAACTCTTTCACTCTTCGGAATTTAATTCACAAACCTACCCAAACGTAAATGACATTCCTTTGTAAAATATTTATATATTTAGTCTAAAATCAATCAAAAGGATTGAATAAAAATTGTTGCATGCCAAAAAAACAGCTTTTTATAAAGGAATGAAAAAAATTTTTCTCATCTTGTGGGGACTGAACCGATGGGGTCGTCCGGATTATCTTTATAAAAACTTCTTTAAAGGACCGTTCACGGATAAATCAGCATTGCTTTTGTTCGATCAAAATTTCAAAATGACAAAAAAGTTTTTAAATCCTGCTAAACATTTTTACATATTTTTCGTTAAATATTATGATGCAGGGAAAAATAATACTAATATAGTTCTGACAGACTTTATTTGAAAACTATTCATTTTATATACTTAAAGGGACAGTAAAGGAAAAATGAAAGGGGGTATAGGCTGAAAGCTAATCACTTTAGCTCTTGATCCCGACCCATGAAAGTTTTATCTGATGTTACTATCTCGAGAAATTGATATAAAACTGTGTTAAAATCATACGAAAGTTCATATATGTAAAATTTAGAAAATCTTAAACTTAAATCACGTGACCAGAACTATCACCAATGGCAGAGCACTTTACTGCACTGTCATTGGTGGATTTTCTGGTCAAGCAATTTGGACGTGTAAATAATATAATGAATTAAATCTATTAAAAATAGAAATAACAAATATAAAATTAGAATTGGAGTAAACCTAAGTAATAATTAGCTTTCTCGGGGATATTATCGTTTTCAGATTGGTTGCTTATTTGCTGAATTTGATCTATTTAAACCCACTACTTTTATACAAAATTGTATATATATTAATTTTCGTATAAATTTGACACAGTTGTAAATCAGTTTCTCGAGATAGGATCATCAGATAAAACTTTCATGGGTCGCGATCAAGAGCTAAAGTGATTAGCTTTCAGCCTATACCCCCTTTCATTTTTCCTTTACTGTCCCTTTAATTAGAAAGTAAAAATATCCAAGATGTTTGTATTATTCTTGTGGCAATCAGAACAGTATACATATTTTGCTTTATCAGAGAATAATATTATGGGTTAAGGACAATTAGTCGGCAACAAGAAATATTAGTGTCTTGTATTAAACCTGAATTAGGAGTTCCAGAATGAGAAGTTGGGCTTCCAGCCAAGTTTAGATGATAAATCCAGTATTTAATGGTGAAGATTTTTTAGATGGTTCAAGACACTAATTTTCTACAAATAAATGAGACACAAGTAGAAAACAGTATTCTTCAAAATAAATTTAAAAGATTTGAGATTTTACCACATACTAAAATTTCTACTCCCTATATCTTTGCAACCTGATGATGTAAATCTTTAATATTTCAAACCTCGAATACTTGATAAGACAGAATTAAAAGTTTGAAACATGAAAGGTCTACCACAGTGGGTAAATCAGAATTTGTAGCAAGAGCATCAAAATAAAAAATGTTAAAATTTGTTTGGTTTATTTAGATGTGTTTAACATGGAAGTAATTGAAAAAGGGTAAATAAAGGGTGTTAAAAAATACAAAAAACACCTCACACTTTTTTCTCTCCAAGGCTTAATGTTACGACTAAGGGGTAAATAAATTATCGCATTTGGTCTACCCTACTCTGATTAAAGGTTCTTTGTCTTTTGGGGATGGAACCGAATAAACAGGTTCCTTTTCACCCCTGACTGTGTGCTTCAGTTGACAGAAATTATCTCATTTGGTCTACCCTACTCTGATTAAAGGTTCTTTGTCTTTTGGGGATGGAACCGAATAAACAGGTTCCTTTTCACCCCAGACTGTGCTTCAGTTGACAGAATAAACAGGTTCCTTTTCACCCCTGACTGTGCTTCAGTTGACAGAATAAACAGGTTCCTTTTCACCCCTGACTGTGCTTCAGTTGACAGAATAAACAGGTTCCTTTTCACCCCTGACTGTGCTTCAGTTTACAGAATAAACAGGTTCCTTTTCACCCCTGACTGTGTGCTTCAGTTGACAGAATAAACAGGTTACTTTTCGCCCCTGACTGTGCTTCAGTTGACAAAATAAACAGGTTCCTTTTCACCCCTGACTGTGCTTCAGTTGACAGAATAAACAGGTTCCTTTTCACCCCTGACTGTGCTTCAGTTGACAGAAATTTTTGCATTTCTTCCTTGCAATCTTTTTTAAAATATTACTCTCAATTATTGGCTGGACATTATTAAACTTCATGGACATTTTAAGGTGTAAAACAAACTTTTATTGAAACCATTGCTGACAGCATTTTAAGAGGCTGTCAGCGGTTCCTGTCAGCTTAAAGTAATGGTCTACAGGAACTGTTCTCCTTGTTAAAGGAGAAGTGAATGTACTGGTTCTGTATTTGCCTGGGAATGGTAGGCTACAATTACTTCCTAATGGTTGTTTGGTCTTAGTAACTCCACTCTGAACATGCTTTTCACAGTTTTAAATATCAAATGCCAAATAATTAAATGCCGAATATGCTAATTAGCTTTCATGGGCTGGGCTAATTAGGCCTACAGTCCTACCGGCACAACATGCTGTATTCTTGACTTCCTTCTAACCACACTTGTTGCATATTATACCCATTTAGGATTTATGAGATTTGGATCACCATAAACACCACAAATTTAACTGTACTTTCTAAGAACCAAACACCGAGTTAAAAAAACTCAAACCTGAACTTGTCTTAACAAAAGACAAAAAAATAGTTTTCTAAAACTCAATCTGCATGTCCACATCAGTAATTAATCTATGTACTGAAAATCATAAATTATCTGTAAGTTCGGAACAGTACCGAATAGAAGTTGACATTATGCTGCATTGTGCAAATTACCAGTATTATAATTGAAAATGTCAAATTGTAAATAGATCCAACATATAATCAACTAGTTCCAATAAATTAATTTAAATAAAATATACTGAAGGAGTAATCTATAATTATTATTAATTAAAAATCAAGAATTATAAATCATTCCAAATACACTTGAAAACTTTGAAGTTGTGCAACATAATAATTCCAACAACATCCAAAGAATGATTCTGGGTGTAATAAATAATAAATAATAAATATAAATCCTAGGAACCGTCACATCTGATGCGTCAAATCTGTGTACTGCAGTGGGAGATCAAAACAAGAATTCAGGGGTAAATAAAACATTTAACCCAAAATCCGAGAAAAAATGAAAATTTGTTATTCGCATCTTAATATAATTATTCATAGATTTGTTGTAGCCCTAGACATGCAAATTTTAGATCTGTTTAGCTTTAGTTAAAAAAAGTAATTTGTAAAATTTTATAGATTCTGCGTGAGAACTTGCAACCTTTGGATCTCTGTAATCTATTTATCTACACTGTTCTAGACTGCAGTTGTACTTATTTTAATATTAAAATATATATTTACTAGGTTATTATATTTATAAATCATGTACAGTTTTGACATTTAATTGAACATTGTAATTTTAACTTTTACTTATTTATTATTATTGTATATATTTTTAGATAATATTTAGAAAACACTATATTATGTAAAAAGCTCTGTTAAAAAAAACTAATAAAAAATCAGGTTTTTAGGTTTGTATCGAGAACTAATGGTTTTTTAAAAAGTAGAATCTGTTTATCTTTTCAGAGCCCGCGATTTAAAAGCTTCGGCTCGAGTCGTAATTCCTTAAACCCAGCTTTAAGACTCAATCTTCGACCCAACTCTAACGACAGCTTGTGTCACGTGATTGACAGCTGCAAGATCTTCGGCTCGACTTAAGGAGTTAGGCCCAATGAAAATAAAACCGATCTTGATTGGTTTTAATGAAGAATAAGGCTCAATGTTGGGTCTTATTCTCATCAAAACCCGGAATGCGCCAATTCCAACTATGAAAATCCGCCAAATATAACATTAAACCGGTTTTATGAACTAAATTCTGTTGAAAAATAGATGCAACTTAAATCCGAAAGCCCGAGCCGTATATAAGGCTCAACAACAGCTTAGACCCGAGTCGTATTTTCTTGAACTTTTTAAATCGCCGGCTCAGATCAACAACTTGATCCTCTCCATGTGCATTGCAATATATTTTTAATAATCTTTTTAAAAGAATGTCAGCAAATGTTATACTAATTATTAATGAAAAGATATAATTGTAACTTAAAACCAAATCCTTTCTTGTATTATTTAGGAAGATGAGCCAGAAATATGTTTAAAAGTTTATTAAAGTAAAGTTTATCCTTTCCATGGCAGTATAGGGATAGTTGGCCAACTATGGAGGCCGGAATTATGGGTAAAACTTAGAATTAATGGTTGGATCCTGGAAGTTGTGAGGGTTTCAGAATTTCATTACAAATATTTAAAAGAATAAATGATAATTTGACAGTTATACTCGAAGGTTTTTTGCTGTAACGATGTAGGTTATAAAGTACAAAATCAATAAAATAGGTTCCTATTTTTGATAATTGTCAATATTTATCAATATGTCAATTATAAATTTAAAAATGTTTATAGATTATAAACTAAACGAGGTGGGAAGACCACCATCTTTAGAGTTGGTGCCTGGTTAAGGTCAGCTGAACTGAGGCCGAATTTAAAGAATTTGATTGGCGGCTTAAATTTAAGCCGTGGCTTAAATATTGTTGGGTCCACTTAAAATCGTATTAATTATTTCAAGATTAAAGCCGGCGCTCAATTGAAACCGGTTTTTGGTGGATTTAAGACGCGACTCAAATTCATTAAATTCAGACACTGGCTGATTAAATCAATTAGGTGCTGTAGTGACCATAGCCTCATATAAAAGTTCATAGTGTGGAACAGCTCCATAGATAAATAAATCAAAATGTTGTAAAACATAATTAAGTATTCTTGTAGAGAAGGCCACAGACTTGTGGGTGGTCCATGGCTTTCTTTGCTTTGTAGCTTTTTTTCAATCTTCGATTTCCTTGCTTGCTGAAGTTTATGCAATCTTTTGGTGACTTGTGAAAAAAAAGATTATATCAAAACCACTATCTCTGCGCCATTTCAGATTCTTTAAATATCAATCTGTGTTTGTATGTTTGTCTATGTTTGAGTCTTGTTGGGGAAGGTAGAATGCCTAAATCATGGTTATCCCTAAAATCTGAACCTCTTGTATACTGAATTGAATTTGGCTACAGCTTGGGATTAAAACAGAGGACAGCTGTAAAAATAAAAAATTTGCCAGATTCAAGACAGAGGGGTATAGGGTGGGATTTGTGCTAAGCTGAATTTTCCTGCAATTTTGGTTTCTTTTCTTATTTTCTCTTTTGTTAAAAAAGGGTAAATCACTGCACGGATACCAATAGTAACTGCCCTCAGAGATACCCTGTGAAAAGGTGGTTGAGGACTTGAATTTAGGAAGATCGCATGGAGATAGATTCCCTTGTTGACACATTTCCTGCAAAAACGGCATTTAAGGTTTAACCCATGTATCTGCAATGTTTCAATAACTCCGGAGAAGCCAATAGTTTCCCCCAGATGACTCCTTCGTTGACCAAGGTAACAAGTCAATGAATATGCGCTTACCAGCGTTGGGAGTAGTCGCAATTTGTGTTTCTCTCTTCGTTTTAAACTAAATAATATATTTGTTTCTCCCATTTCTCCTTGAATCCCTGGTCTAAATGTATACAGACTATTCTAGCGTTTACAATTAATAAACTAGGAGAGACCAAGAAAGCACACGGGTTTCTTTTTCGGCTTGAACTTGGCTAAAATACATCAAGCTCCTAATAAATATTATAAGGAGTTGCCTTTCACATTGTGCGAACATATAGAGGTTTATCTAATAGTGTGATAAACCCCTATTTTTATATGGTTTGTTTTTTATATTGATATCGTCGGATAAAAAAACTTACTACGATATGTGGAACATTTTGAGATTAAGTTGGAATTTAAAAAGTTAACATTCGCCTTCATCCATGAACAATTACAGAAGTAGCAGTTAAATTTTCGTTTCGAGAGTTGGTAACTTTAAACAAAAACTATTGAATTTGATCTGAAATATGCTCTGAGCTGAAAACTTTAGAATGTTGGATATCGGGATTAATGCTTAATCCACTCTTTTTCTTAATCTCGAGATTAAATATTGCTTGTTCTCCTCTCATTATTAATCTCCAGATTAATTATCCGATCAGGATTAAGGATATCCCATTCAAAAGTTTTCAGCTCTGGTTGATTTTACCCTTCCTTTCTTCCTATTTAACAACTTCCCCACCATACATGATACATCCCTCTTTGAAGAAGTTACCAAAGTTTTTTTAAGTTTTTAACTTTGTAAACTTTTAAATACTTAAAATCAAGATATTTTTAGAAAGTAAATTTTTATATTATTTTAGCAGGGTTTTCAAAACTTTGATAAACTAATAATATGAATAGTAATAACTTTTTCATCATATGCATTCAAAACCAACAGAGTAATAATTTTGATTTGAAATAAATTTATTGCACTTATTGATACATTTCATATTAAGCAATTATACTATGTAAAATTTTAAAAAACAATGCGTATATGTACAATCTACATAGACCACTATGAGAAAAAACAAGTTCTATTGGATAGCGTTCATTCACAAATGCAGAATATTTACATTTGATTGATCTTGTATTTCCGTTTCAAAGAGGCTTTTGTATTACATTTAAAATATCTATTAAGATTTTTAAAATTTTGTTTAAATACTGAAAGTATTTTTTCGGAAAGAAACTTTTCTTTTTCAGATTTAATTAAGAAATATCACAGAAGACTAATTATAATTCTACACATGGTTTTTGGACAATAAAGAAATGAATTTTACTCCCAAATAATATTGCTTTGTTTGTTTTGTGCACATTAATATTAAAGTTAGATAGATCAGTATAGATCATAAACACATCAGATAAACAAATTCAATTAATTATATTTAGCGTATGCAGAAGATTTAGTATTCCATGCTCTTTTGTCTCAAAAGAATATTTATTCAAACGGGAAAAACTATTCATTAAAACTTCATTAAAACTTGTTTAAAATCATTTTGATTATAATCTACGATTAAGAATTTTATCTTTAAGTAATCACTCAAATCAAAACTTTTCCATACATGAACTGTATTGTTAAAGTTAAACCCGAAGAAGGTAACAAATACCTTAAAAAAAACTATTATTTGGAACATTGGTGTTTGTCGAATGTTGATGTATGTTTTTCTTTCTATCTATCTTTATCTTTCAATGAACAGTTACTGTCATTTTATATTAATGGGACCGTTCACTTTGTTGGGTAATTTCATGGTAAACTAAATAGCATATTAACTATTGATTGGTATTTGTCTTACTTTTCAAAGATATCTATGGCCGGAGAAAAAAAACGATTTTCGTTTAGAATTCCATGCGCAAGGGTATTGTACCTTTGGCTTGACACTTGATGCTTGACAGTTGATGCTTTTTGCCTATAGTCACGGAATAAAAAAAATATATTATAAAATTAAATAAATTATATAACAATTAATCATGGGGGGGGGGGGGGCTTACAATAGGATATTCAGAAGCAGGTACAAAGCAATATCGTAGACAGAATTCTTTTCTTTCAAATTTGATCTTGATCACAGCCAGGATCTAAAATTTATCAATTCTTACAGAATTAAATTGATTTAAATTAAAATGAAATGCGTTATAGGTTAGGAAGTATAGAGTGGGGTGGACAGTAAAACCTAGAAATTACAAACTTTATATATGAAGTTCTAAAACTCCGTGTCTTTGACAAGTTCGCTGGAATTCTGATCGACAAATCGTCCATTTCTCCGGCCACAGTTATATTTGTAAAGTAAGAATAATACTAATGAATAGCTGATAGCCTGAAATTACCTAAATAAGCGAACGGTCCCTTATCAAACATTTTGAATTTTTTCTCATCTCATCATATTTTACAAAAATAGGATCATAACACAAAAAGTATCAAATTTAGGACATATTCATTGATCAAAAATTATATTTTTCAACTTTTACTTTGTTAACCTTTTTCATTATAAAATCAAAATGATTAAAAATATCATTACTTTTGCTATCTTATTAATAAACATGCAGCTTATATGCACCCTAACCAAATGTTAGACACCTAATATTCGTTGTTTTTCTTTTCTTTGAACTAAAATCTAAAATCCACAGGAAAAACTTCCAATATTACATTTGTACTCTGTACATTTTTCTTTTTGACAATTTTTTACAAATCGCAGCTTAATGTACAATGTACATGGTTCATAAAAATTATTTGCTATTCACCAAGCATTACCTAATTTACACGAATACCAGTTAAAAATGGAACTCACAAAAAAAATTCTATTTAGCAGGTTTTCACTTCAGTCCCTAGTCCTGCATCAGTTAAAATTCCCTGATGCCTGCCGGCAGTTCATCTCCTTTTTAACTTTAAAAGTTTGTTTAACATTTCAAAAAATGTTAAGACATCAAAAACAATTTTGAAATATGTTTTAAATGTATTTTGAAAAAAAAGAAACCACAAAAAAGTCATTTCCTCACAAATTATCAAACAATAATATTTTTGAGTTTTTAACTTGTCAAAACATTGTTTTTCATGTCTAACATTGTGATGAAAAAGTTAAAACAAAAGGGAGAGTTGGGGGGGAGGGGGGGAGTCACCATCTGAAAATGGCCTGAGTCCCCGAATTAAATCTGTTCCGTGATTTGTAACTGTTTGTTACGTCTTAACGAATAAACAATAAACGGCTTCAAAATTGCTTGACTAAATAATGCATTTCCCCAAAACATGTACGAAAAGTATGCAAATCATATCAATAGGTGCTAATTGTCAAATTTCTATTTCAGGCAACATTTATGTAGGTATTTTTGCTTATTGTTAAGATCTTGCTTATAGATACATTTTCTACTTAAAAACTGGTTTTATCTTCTTCTACAGTACAGTACAGTACAGTACAGTACAGTAAAGTACAGTACAGTACAGTACAGTACAGTACAGTACAGTACAGTACAGT
>NW_019396707.1:253958-254569 GCF_000591075.1 Eurytemora carolleeae | reverse complement strand
AAGAAAAAGGTTACTAATAACTAAAATCTCTCAAAAAAAGGATAAAATACCTATTTTTATAGTTAAAAAAGTGGCTTAATATTGGCTTTATTTTGGCCAGAAATGGCTTAATTGGCTGTTTTTTAAATGAAAAGTGGCTTTTTCCTAATCTCAAAATCTGGCAACCCTGATTTCAAGGGAATCAAAGCTCCGGGCTCGGAACAATGGCGACCTCGGACTAGGTGGAGACTTTTCTTGGAATTCTTGCGTTAACTTTAAACTAGATATTTCCCGAATTGCAAATTGTTGTTAATTAGTTAAATTTTCAGTAGATTGTAACCATTAGCTTATTAAACCAATGGTTACTTGATAAATATCGGCTAGTAAAACGATCTATAAGATTCAAACTAATTTTTTTTTCAGAAGTGATCGGGCAAGCTTCCCTCGGGGGGCCTGCCGGTGGCCGAATGGTAGCCGGTTGGCCGTTTGAAGGGGGTCGGTCAGGTTGTCAATGATATCCTGTTCGCGTTTAGCTTGTTAGAGTAAAGGGGAAAATGTGGGAACAGTTACTTCTGTCAATATGTTGATCGAGGTAAGAAATTCTTTTTTCATATCCCTGCCCTCCCCCCCCC
>NW_019396707.1:251407-253790 GCF_000591075.1 Eurytemora carolleeae | reverse complement strand
TGAAGAATGAAGAATGAAGAATGAAGAATGAGGAATGAGGAATGAGGAATGAAGAATGAAGAATGAATCTTATACTTAAGGAAAAGAGGATCATTATGAGACGTGGCTATTGAGTTATCAATTAATCGTTATACAAATTGATATTAACTTTCATTTTGACCCATGTAAATTTGAACCTCAATTGAAATGAAAATAAACAACTTTTAATGAGATAATGATGGATATCTCGTACAATCTTGATTAGACAACGTCTTTTTATGGTATCGCTGTGAATTGGATTTGCCACTGTACAAATGGAGAGCCAAATAAAGCAATTTCTACATTTCCTGTTAGAAGTAAAATTTTATGATAATAAACTGATTTTTTTTTCCAGACTATCGGTGTTTCTCTGCCATCAAATGACGCTGAAAAAGGTAACAAAAATGTACAGCAATTTTTTTTAAATCTTACATTTTGTAAAACACTAATTTGTTTTATTAATTACTTTTCCTTCTATTTATTTACGTGGAAGGTTCCTAAACTTTTAACGTTTTTTTCAGACAATAAACTGGAATCAAAATAGATACAAAAAGGTAAGTTTTTGTCTACATCTATTTTTCAAATGACTGGAAAATTATACCCATGAAATTTTGCTACTTAGTTCCTAGTTAAAAACTGCTTAAGAGATTTTGAATAAATAAACTTAGATTATTGTTTTTCAAATAGAGATGGTTTTCAATATCCTTGTAAATTTAATCTTAAATACAATTCAAAATTAGAAATCCTAAATATTAAAAATTTTAGACATTTATAATTTTCAATTTTAGAGAAAATACTCTTGGCGTGCGGTGAATAGCCAGCACCCGCTCTCGGGTTCTTAAACTTTCTCTACTCTCTCCACGAGCTAACCAGACGTAGGTTTAACCTATACCACAGCTATCCAGGCGTAGGAAAAAGAACAACGCCTTCGAAATCCGCATCAATCTTCACTTAAGATGAATGGTAAGCTAATTTTACGAATTCGAGCTGAAAATAGGAATCACAGGAATCCGTACTAATCCGGATCAGGGATGTATACTTTCTCCAAAAATAATTTCTTCCCCAGAAGTCATTAATGTATGGGTGGAGTGCAAATAAAATTTGGGTTTTATTTGCTGAATTGTGGAAAATAAATGATTTTTAATGTTTGAGTAAAAAGTATCATGAGGAATCTTTTGATGTCTTATTTTTTTCCAATCATCAAAAATCATATTCTGAAAAATATACACCCCTGATTCTGATTGAAATTAGTGAGACAAATGCACCATCTTCTTAGATTATATTATAAAAAAAGAGTTTGATTTGTTTTCAGAAAATTTGTATCTAACTGAATTTGTGTTTTTTNTGTTTGTCAGTTTACAATTTTTTATCCCGACCCCTAAACTTTATTTATTTTAAAGATATTATAATATTAATATCTATTGTTAACTGTGTAGGCTGGGAGCTGGATAGAGCATCAGAAGCTTGTTCCCAGTTTTCCACACCATTTATCCTCCAGTCCATGGTAAAAAAAATTGTACCTTATAGAAAGCTGAGATTTTTTTTTGTATTTTAAAGAACACTGAAAATAAATGAATTTCAAGTAGTTAGGAGTAATTTTCAAACTTAAAATAAATTTTTTATTTTAATTTATATATTATTTATATCAATAGGGAATAATCTTCAAAACAAAATTAGATTTTTTTTTGCTAAAATGTGGTAAATAAATAAAATTTTCACAGTAAACAACTGCGAGTCTTTGATTGTTACCCGTCCGGGGGGAGGGGGTAATTCTTCGTAATAAAGTATCCCTGAACATACTTTGAAAATAATTTTAGGAATACCTATCCGGGACTGGAATTCTAGAAGAGAAATGTTAACATCCATCCATCTAGCAGACATCCAACATTTAGCTTACCTCCACTGATGCCCATAACAGTGGTGGGGGGGAGAGATGTTAAGCAGATTTCACTTGGTAAATAGGAAATTTAAGAGTGCATGTTTATTGAAAAAACGTTGACAGTCTGAAAGCCTCAAGCCCAAATTTTTGGAGGATTACATATTGTCTATCAAAAGGGGATGGTGGAGTTGGCACATTTGATGTAGGGGGGGGGGCCCTGCCTTCATTTTTGGTTCAAATCTTCCAATTTTTTGGGTGCACGCCTAATTAGTGATCGAAATTCATAAAATAAAATCAAATTGAATTTTAATGACCTCTAATGACCTCTAATGACCTCTAATGACCTCCAGAAATAGAAAATATTTCAACTATGGCTTTATGCACATCAAACGAAAGCTAGGGACCCAGGGAATACAGTAGCAGCAAAAAATCCAGTGTTTGACCTTCTAATGACCTCTTACGACCTCTAATGACCTAAATGACCTC
>NW_019396707.1:209611-251183 GCF_000591075.1 Eurytemora carolleeae | reverse complement strand
AAAAATTGGAAGATTTGAACCAAAAATGAAGGCGGGGCCCCCCCCCCCTACATCAAATGTGCCAACTCCACCATCCCCATTTTAAAAGATTTTGAATTTTAAAGAGATTTGAAAATCCGCCAACGAAAAAGGAAAGTCTGCTAAGTTTCATGTTTATGATGTATGAGGAAGAATTCAGACTTGAAAGATGACTAAAAACGTGTCGCATTGAAAGCCTTTTCTCAACATATAATCAACTGAACCTATTATATATAATATATATACAGATGATTGAATTTGCTGAAACCATGAGAAGGAACTCAGTTGAGAAATGTGATAGACGTCTCACAAAGGGAACTAATCCATTGAGGACTGAGTTGTAGAACCCAGAGAGTTGAGTTACCTCTATAGGATCCATATTCTGGAACCAGGTAATCCATTAAAGGGACTGTACGCTTAAATTCGAGATTATTTAAACCTTGGACTAATCGAGTGCAAAGAACTCTGTGTTTATCTCTGAAACTTAAAGTAAATTACGGCAATTTGCCGGTAAACTGGAGTGCAAATGAAATCACATTTATTTCTCGAAAATTCTGAAAATTGTCTGTCCAACGTGGTTTTTCAAAAGATGGAATGTACTTTCTGTGACTTCTAGAAAGTAATATTTAAACTTCCTAAATATGAAACATCTTGCAACTGTACAAGAAATAAAATGGATTCTTCACGATGAATTGATGAAATAGATTCTAAAAATGGTTCAAATTTTTGTTTACAGGAGCAACTGAAGCTTCAACTATGTTGTATTGAGACCAATTGCCGAATGGTCGGCAGTAGTCACCGATATCCCGGGATCGGGGTATTTGACTACTGTAATTTGGAAAATGATCCTAACGCTGGATTATCTCCTTAGGTAATTCTTATATACCCTTCTCGTTCTCATTATCTTAATTTATCCCCCCTCCCCTGTGATAAAGTAAGTTGACTTTTGTCCCTGGTTGAATTCTTATTTGATTTCTTCTAGGCTAGTTTTGGGGAAGCAAATTCGGACTGAATTGAATTTTCTTCTCTTTTTCTGTTATTTTTAGGAAACAATATTTTTTCTCTCCTTTTTATTTTTCATTTCTTTTAAAAACATTCCTGTTTCATTTCTGTTTCATTCCTGTTTCATTCCTATTTCGAAAATTGAATTTTCCCTACAATAATAAAACTTCAAAATTTTGCAAGTTATTAAGAAAAATTGTGAAATTGTGGGATAAATATTTCTCGCGAAATGTTTACAAATTTCATGTTTTAAAACAAATGAAAATATCTTAAAAATAAGATTTGTTTCAGGAAAATTTAAATTTCTGAAAAATCACTTTCCATTCCTTATTTAAACCTGACCATGGTTTGTTTCTAGGACATCGATAGAGATCCGGGAGACATGTATGCTTATGGACACGGTAGATACATTCGAATAAAATATTTAATTTGATATAATTTTAAAAATCCATAAATAGACATGAGTGGTAGTCGGTAAAGTTACAAGATCAAGTTCTTAATGTTTTGGGTTGGTTTATCAGGGAAATCCTACAAACTCCCCCCCCCCCCCCAGCCTCTAGTCATAACAGGCTTCGCGCCCATCTATTTTAACTTTTAATAGTGGCGTTTTCTCTGCGCATCTTCTCTTTGTACAGTATAAAACAAAAACAAAAAAAAGTTTGCGGATTTCTTAATATTTTTTCGTGCGTTTTCAAAATTTTACAGCAATAAAAATCTTTTAAACACAAATTTTGAAAATTTTGATCATTCATAAACATTCCCTGGGGTCACGTGAGGTTCCACACAAAATTTGGACCCAATCGGTTCAGCCTGTTTTGACGTTTATTGAATACAAACAAACAAACGGACAGCAGACAAGCTACATTTATGTAGATATATAGATTATCTTGTTTCAGCCGAACGACGGTGTGTGACGCATCTATTCGAAAGCCTTTGCTACGCTGCAAAGCAACAACAACAACCAAAACAACAACAAAAACATCAACATAAACAACTATATGACAACAGCATCAAGCACATTGGCACAAGCGCCTCCTCGGCAATAAGATGATAAAGGTATGCAGATTGATTCGATAATTCGGGAACAAATGGAAAATTGATCGTCGTGGACGAGTTGATGCTTTTTACCCGACAATTAATTTTTTTTTCTTCAAATCAGCCCACAAAAAAACCACTCCGCTCCAGCTTACCTAATATTTGGGGGGGGGGGGGTTACTTTAAAAAGGGCTGGGTAGGCGAATATATTATTAGTATCTATCCAATAATTTCTAATGCTATATTTCAACCTTAAATTTTCACTATTTCCAGAATTTGAGTATTTAAAGCCAAGAAAATAAAAGTGAGGGAGATCCCTTAAAAGTAAAAAAGGTAGGGTTACTCTTATATGAATTTTTTTTTTTTACGTAAGTATTCAATTTAATTAAAATTTCTATTTCTAGATAAAAATAATGAAAAAAAAGAATAAGAAGAATATCTAACACTGGATGAAGGAGTGCGAAAAGCAACCTATTCAGGTTTAACTTTAAGAAATAATAAAAAAATTATTTTGATCTATCCCCAATATTGATGGAGTTTTTAGAAATTTTGTTAGATACAATATTTAAGAAATCTGCAAACTGGACCGAATGTAAACATGTCTCATGTCGACTCAATTTCAAGAGATCCTTGATATAAATCTGAGGAAAATATCGTTTTTCTGACAAAAAGGTTTAAATTCTCTAAATTTCCTCCCTTTTGCTGCATAAAGAGAACCGCATTTGAAAATTATCAATTGACAAATGTGAAATGGAAGGTCGCTTGAAAGTTCGTTGACAGCCCATTTAATTCCCAACTTGTTTGCACTGAACAGTTTGAGCTGAGACATTTAATATCCATTTTAATATTTGATTAATTTAGTTTGTGTACGCCGTTTGAGGTTTCCATAAATATCCATTTTAATATTTTATTAATTTAATTTGTGTACTCCGTTTGAAGTTTCCATAAAAATCCATTTAAGTATTTTTTTTTCATTTAGTTGTACGCCGTTTGTAGTTTCCAGACGAAATTGGATTGTCAACGGGTGAGTTGATAATAAGTTAACATTTTTCTGTATCTTTTCCGTGCCCATTAACTGAACGAGAGATGAGATATCGTTTTAATTATCTTTAAATGAAACATAAAGGTGATTTTTAATATTTTGTTTTGTTCAGCTCGTGATCACGTGATACTGGGCAACTGAAGTCTGGAACCGTTTTCACTTATTTATTGTTATTTTAAGGTAAATTTTAAACATTGTTCGATAGTTTTTCCACATCAAAATATTCAGGATCCATTTCATGGTGATCCGGATCCTTAAAATTTTTATCCAGATTTATTCAGCGATTTTTTTAAAACTCCCTGGATTCTGGTACTGGGAACGAAAAAGTGTGGATAAAGCGGATCCGGGTACCAAGAACAGAAAAGTGGATCCGGGTTTAAGGAACCAAAACATGATTTTGATGCATGATTGATTGATTCTTGTGTTCACGTAATATATATTTCATCATTAAACGTATTCTAAGTAGCAGTGTTTCGGATCCGGATCCGCGGATCCGCATCCGTGATGATGGATCCGGATCCGGATCCTGATACGGATCCGGATCCGACAAAATGATACGGATCCGACCGGATCCGGATCCGAAACACTGCTAAGTAGTGTGTACTTGTAAGCATGAGGGAAGCTTCAACTCCTTCAACCTGCAGTCCATATTATCTTTTCTTCGTAAAAAAATCCCAAGACAAAGTTCCGCGATTTAAAAAAAATCATTTTTGTTTTGTTTAGGCAATTTAGTTTGCCGCCATGATGATGATGATGTAAATGATGATGATGACAAAGAGGAATATGATCAAGTTATGGATGATGAAGATGTCTAGTCTCTGACGTAACTAAATAAAGCTTGGTAAGACCTAATTAAATGGACTATTTACGCTGTGGTTTTAGCGTCTATTCTAAAAGGTGCCGTCAACTTAATTTTAAATAACCCTTAACCTTACGAGTTACTTCCCTGATTCACAACGGTACCCTTTAAAGCTTTTAAATCTTAATTTCGCGTCACCCTTTTCACAATAAGAAAAAGGATTTCTCTTTGCACAGACAACGGTTTAATTATTTAATGGAGTAGTGAATCGTGCATAGGAAAGTGAAAAGCAAAACTAATGTCGACAGTTCCTTTTTATTTTCTGTTATTTTCAAATGATATCTTGATATTTCTTAAATCCTTAATTAGAAAAGAGTGCTTAATGAATTGATAAATATTCAAAAATGAATTTTTCAGAAAGTTCCAACAGAACACAATCCGAAGCTCAACTGAACGAGTTTCAACCAGCTGATCGATATTTATGATTACCCCGCTTGATGAAAGTGCGAATTTGCGACTTATTGCAGTTTTGTGATTTTTGTGATTACACGGCTAGCTTAGCCGAGCTATGTATGATTACTATAATACAGTTAGTGATTGGAGATCCGGTGTAAGATATGTGGTAAACACAACAGCTGGAAGATTTGTGGTATACACAACAGCTGGAAGATTTGTGGTATACACAACAGCTGGAAGATTTGTGGTAATTGCTGGAAGATATGTTGCATACGCAACAGCTGGAAGATATGTGGTATACACAACAGCTGGAAGATTTGTGGTATACACAACAGCTGGAAGATTTGTGGTATACACAACAGCTGGAAGATTTGTGGTTTACGAAACAGCTGGAAGATGTGTGGTATACACAAAAGCTGGAAGATTTGTGGTATACACAACAGCTGGAAGATTTGTGGTTCATGAAACAGCTGGAAGATGTGTGGTATACACAACAGCTGGAGGATGTGTGGTATAGAAAACATCTGGAAGATGTGTGGTATACGCAACAACTGGAAGATTTGTGGTATACACAACAGCTGGAAGAATTGTGGTATACAAAAAAGCTGGAAGATTTGTGGTATACACAATTGCTGGAAGATATGTTGCATACGCAACAGCTGGAAGATATGTGGTATACACAGCAGCTGGAAGATGTGTGGTATACACAACAGCTGGAAGATATGTGGTAACACAACAGCTGGAAGATGTGTGGTTTACACAACAGCTGGAAGATTTGTGGTATACACAATAGCTGGAACATATGTGGTATACACAGCAGCTGGAAGATGTGTGGTATACACAACAGCTGGAAGATGTGTGGTATACACAACAGCTGTAAGATGTGTGGTATACACAACAGCTGGATGATTTTTGGTTTACACAACAGCTGGAAGATGTGTGATATACACAACAGCTGAAAGATGTGTGGTATACACAACAGCTAGAAGATTTGTGGTATACACAACAGCTGGAAGATTTGTGGTATACATAACAGCTGGAAGAGATGAGGAACCTAAATGCTAGAAGACTTGTGGTATACACAACAGCTGGAAGATATGTGGTATAAACAACAGCTGGAAGATGTGTGGTATACACAACAGCTGGAAGATTTGTGGTATACACAACAGCTAGAAGATTTAGTAGCTGGAAGATATCTTTACACCGAAGTGTGAAATAAAGTTTGATTACAAGAAGAACCTGTGTAACCAGCTGGAATTGTGATTAGAAACTGTTGGATTTATGATTACTCTCGGCTGGTAGATTTTACCCACATTTTCAAGTTTTGTGACTTATTTAGTTGCGCAACGGACGCGCTGCATTCACGTTTATAATCGTCAGAGCAACTGCACGCTCGACTTATTAGGGGCCCTTAGAGAAATGTAGTTCTTGCTCGGGGGTCCTAATGCATGTTTGGACTATTTTTAACCCCCGGAGCGGGTTTTTTGCCAACTTCAAGCACTTTTTACCCATTTATTCTACTCACATGGGTGGTGGGGCGACATGTCGGGTTGATTTATTCACCTAGAATCCGTTTCTTTTTTCATCAAAAAGTAACGCGATAACCTCCTAACTATATTCACTAACACCTTGTAGACAGCTTCTTATAAGCTGGAGAAGAGAAAAAAAATAAAAAATAAAAACTTGTTTTTCAAGTAGCAACATTTTCGATATTCTGGTTCTAAAATATTCAATAGTAAATTCGGACTTTTTTCAGATAAAATGGCTTGAAGTTGGGATATCTCAAGATGGCGGTTGTTGATGAAGACATTGATTGGCAGCTTATTAAGAACTTAGTGTTTGGGGAAGGAATTACAGAAAATGTTTTTGAGCGCTGGCTTCAGCCTTTTCAGTTCTTTAAGGTTAGTCTTTATTAATACTGTCTTTGAATATTTTGCTGCTTTATCCCATGGAGGTATTCACGTTTTCAAACTTTTGGGTCATTCCAAATCAAGATGAGTAAGTAGCCTCTAGAAATGACCATCTCCGATTATTCTTATTTTGTGTACACCACTTAATTTTCGGGAAAGAGGCAAAATTTCACATATAAAAAAATGGAGCTTGTGAGTTCGAGGCCAGGATTTAATTTGATCTTCTTGAAAATTCGAAAGAAAAAATTTGTAATTCGTTAAGCTTGTCTCTGCTTGGGACTGAAAGCGTAAATCAGCAACGGTACCCTTAAACAGCTTTGTCTGAATAAGTATGTATTAGATGTACATGTTTTGAAATATTTTCGTTGGCGCATTTCTTGCTTAAAAGATGGAACGGAGAAACTCAAAATTAAACAGAAATCAGAAAACTACAGTATTTTCCACATGTTTTGTTAGATTAAGGATTCAAGGTTACCGTTGCAAAGCGGGCATTGCCATCTTCGCATACAGTCCCTTTATGTTCATATATTGTCAGAATGAGCCAACTGCCCTGGTTCAGCATGCCGGGGGCCCATGTGCTGTGTTGGCCCCCCTCCAGGCCTTCATCATCAAACTCTGCCTTGAAGAGAAAATTCAAAATCTACAAACACTTTCGGAACAAACGGCTCGGATGCTTTTACGGCGAGCAATCTGTGATATCCTGAGTATTTGCAGACCTCCAAATAGGTAATAATTGATTCAAATTAAAAACAACGAATATTTCGATAAAATCGTTTAAACGGTTTATTTTCTTTTTTAACAAATTGAAATATTTCATCACAATGTTTTTTTAAAAATTACAATATTACAATCCAGAGGTCAAATAAGAGTGATTCCATTACTAATTATGTTATTTTTTAATTGGTGGATTTCTAGTATGTGATCTGATTCCGACATAAATCTACCAATTTAAAACTTTTAATTAATTAAAAGTTAACATTGTGAATATTAACGAGTTCAGTCACTGACGCAAACAAAAGTCGGGGAAAGCTCCTTATTTTTCAAATTCTCCGTTTTACAATCCACGAATACTTCCTTCAAAGTTTAAAACACTGATTTTATGATTTGAATAATTGATGTTATATTTTATTAGGGTAATTACGTTAGCAACTGTATCTAAAGAAGTGGCCTCAGTCTGGCAGGAAAGTTTAGAGGTAGACAATATTACGTTTAAATTTAATAGGTGGATGAATATTTTCTTTTCAAAATATTTCCCCCCTCTTTCTTTAAAATTCTTTTTAAAAACACTCATGAATTTTGCGTAGCTCATACATACTTCTATTGCAGGTCTACCCCTCCAGTAAACGAATGAAATGTGAAAATGTCGATGTCGACACGCTCCATACATGTCTAACCCTAGAGACATTCCAGACAGTTAGGAACCTTAACAAATTCATAGGTCACGTCGCCATCATAGACATAAACTTAACATCTATATATAAATTTAGCTTGTCTGTCTGTTTGTTTGTTTGTCTATATATAAATTTGGCTTGTCTGTTTGTCTGTTTGTTTGTTTGTATCCAATAAACGTCAAAACGGCTGAACCGATCGGGCCCAAATTTTTTGTGGGACCTCACGTGACCCCATGGAAGGTTTATGAATGATCAAAATTTAAAAAATTTGTGTTAAAAGTTTTTTATTTTTGAAAAATTTTGAAAATGCGCAAAAAAAATATTATGAAATCCGCAAACTTTTTTTGTTTTTGTTTTATACTGTACAAAGAGAAGATGTTCAGAGATAAAGCCACTATTAATATTTTAAATAGAGAATGGGCGCGAAGCGCCCTAAAAGCCTAGTATCCAATAAACGTCAAAATGGCTGAACCGATCGGGCCCAAATTTTGTGTGGTACCTCACGTGAATGATTTATTCAAGATTTATGAATGATCAAAATTTAAAAATTTGTGTTCAAATGTTTTTGTTCTTTACTGAACAAAGAGATAAAGCCACACTTAAAAGGTGAAATAGAACAAACGTTCATACAAAGATAAATTCGTAGAAATTATACTTTTTATATTATTTAATGATTAATTCATTAATGGCGACTCTTACAAGAGGATAATCAGATATTTGGCAGCAAATACGACATTGTGTGTTTCCTTTATTCGGTTATATTGACCCGGGGACCAACTAGGTACACTTTTTTACAGGGGTTATATTTTTTTGAAAAAAGTCAATTTTCTCCTAATGTATTTTTGTGCGAAGGGGATAAAATTTGTTAATGGTTTTATTCACTGAAATGGGGAAAATGAATTTTTGGGTAAAAAGAAAAAGAATGAATGAAGAATTGAAGATTGAATTTACCTTAAATGTCAAATTTTTCATTTTTTTCCTATCCTCTAAAATCATTGCTTTTAAAATTTTAATCCTCTATCATAAATACTTTTTTTATCTGATAATGAAATTTCCTTACAGGATTCCATTCTCCAACCCCTTTGTTATTGCCGAATTTATTAAAAGAAGGAATAAAAAATTGAAAATTTTAAAGAGGCAAAAACACTTTTCACAAAAATTGAACTTGTCAGCAAAATTTTTATCATAATCCTCATTCCTCAGTTTTACAGAAGAAACAATTTCCAAATACAACGGCCAACAAGGATTCCTTACAAATACTTAAAATCCCTGTTCATAATTTTTAATTATTATTATTATATTATTCAGGATAATTAACGAGAGGCAAGATATGGATGAAAGTTTAATAGGTAAACAACATAAATTATGGGTCAGGGAACTGAACCTTTGTCTCATCAAGAATGAATGAGATATCCATTATTTCTTCAAGCTGAAAATTGATTGTTTTCTATTATGGCGTCAAGTTTCTCTATAATAGAGACTTTGCTAGCTGTAACAAAGGGATTTTCAGAATTAAACACTTTTCAGTTTTAAGCTAGTAAAACTACGATATCTTCCACAGTTTTGTTTAAAGAAAGGTTACTTTTTAAATCGCGCATTCTCTCTGATAATGGAGGATTACTAGAAATTACTACGTCAATCTCTTAAAGCATACCATGATTTTTTGAAATACAACTAGTTTTCACCAACAACTGTGCTACTACATTTTACAAAGAACCCACTGATCTTTGAAATAATTAATCATTAAAAAAAATGATAACTTATAGATCCTGTACATGGTCATGGAAGTCAATCCTTAATTAATCTTCTCATCACTGGCTCAGCTACACAGGTAGGAGGTCATCCATAGGTCAAATAAGAGTGATCCAATGGGTGTATATTTTCTTGAAAAATCACCCCCCCCCCCCCAACCTCCTATTTCAAAAATATTTTTCCCCATAAAAGATATATATATTGGCTTGCGCGGATTTTTTATAGCTTTATTCGCTGAATGAATCGGGGGAAATGTTTTTTTGGGGCTTATGATCTATTTTATTTTAATGCGGATCCTGGATCCGCCCTAAGAAACGGACTCGGACCCAGCTCTTCTATTTCGACATTTTTCCTCATATTTCGATAAGAAACTTGATTTTTCATTCAATGATTTCTAATGTTTTTTTTTTTGAGCTTTTATTGTTTTGGTTGAAATTTTGCTATTTGGATCCAGATCCAGACCCGGGAAGCTAAAATGTTCCGGATCTAATGGATCCGGACCCTAAGCACTGATTGTTATAGATTTGTAATGATAATATTTTGTTGAATGTATTTGATATTTTGTAGAATGTATTTGATGGCACAAGAGACCTATGTGGAATGGATTTGACGGGTAATTATATAAAAAAGAAATCTTTATTATATCATATTAAGAGAAGTAATCTTGTTTTTTGTCAGTGTTTTTTTTCTGACAATTATTTTTTGTCAAGGAATCACAGAACAATCACAAATTGGATTTTTATCTTTTCTCGAGTGCCTCAGGTTAGTGATTTAGTTGACTAATTGATTCGGCTTCTCATTAATTCATTTTTTAAATCTATTTTGTCTTATCGTTAACCCGCTCCCGCTTACAACTAGCGATTAATCGTTTTCTTTGGTCAGATCACTCGCTCGTTTTAATCTTTTTATCCGATTTTTCGATTAATAATTTTATGCGATTTTTCGATGTACTCTATCATCGCGTTTTCTTGGTTTGGATACCTTTTTATGTTTTCGACTTATTTCCGTTTTACTCTTTTTTTGCTACATTTATTTGTTCTACATTTTTCTGTTTTGCTACATTTTTTGTTTTGCTAAATTTTTTGTTTTGCTACTTTTTTTTCTTTTGCTGCATTTTTTGTTTTTCTGCATTTTTTTGTTTCTCTGCATTTTTTGTTTTGCCGCATTTTTTTTCGTTTTGCTTCATTTTTTGTTTTGCTACATTTTTGGTTTGCTACATTTTTTGTTTTGCTACATTTTTTTGGTTTAGTCGTTTTACTCGATTTGATAGTTTTAATAGATTTTTTTCTCGTTTTAATTTCTATTTTGATATTTTATCTTTTCAATTTTGTGTTTCAATTGTTAAAATGGAGTTATCGTTTTTAATCGAAATTGCGTTTCAATCTTGAATTTTTTTTATTCGACGGGCAACGCCGGGTACTACATCTAGTAATTATTAATTGTTTATCTTTTCTTTCGTCATTTTTTCATAGCTGTCCAATTCATTAAATGGGGGTTACTTTGTTAAGCAGGAATTTTCCTCTAGGTATTTAGAAGTTGGAGAGAACCTAAAAAGTCCCAAGTTCCCAGTTTGGCTTCTGGGCTCGGAAACTCATATTACTGTACTTTACTCAAGGTACGCACTAATACCGTACTATACTCAAGGTACGTACTAATACTGTACTTTACTCAGGGTACGTACTAATACTGTACTATACTCGAGGTTCGTACTGATACTGTAAATACTGTACTATACTCAAGGTACGTACTAATACATTACTTTACTTAAGGTATGTACTTGTACCGTACTATACTCAAGGTACGTACAAATACTGTACTTTACTGAACTAATGCCGTACTTTACTCAAAGTACGTAAAACCTGTCCATTGCATTCAGTGACTAGAATTCAAGCAATTTTGATGCAGATCCAGATCAATTCTGTTAACAAAAGGATCCGGTTTTGTATCTAGATGCGAATTATAATCCCCCCTCCCCTTTTTTTCTGACAAAGAGCATCAACCCGTGGTTATACTTTGCAAGGTTGGGTTTGGCTAAGATTGGCTCAAATCAGGGAGGTTGCTTTTTCACATATAATTTTATAGAAAATAACTGGATTTATGATAAATTGACCAATGTATGTTTATATGTAGAGACCTGTGGCTAGTTCAACCTCCTTCACCCCGTGAGAAAGCTATTCGTATCTTTAAGGTAAACTTGCATATAATGCCCGCCAGCTATTTCAGTGTACATTTTCAAGAAACAACCCCTGGGGGTTTGCTGATCTGAGGGGGGGGGGGAATTGGACATTTAAGTTTTTCATTCTTTAGACACTTTTTAACCTGAACTATTATTTTTTTTCCCCCTAATAATCATTAATTTTCCCCAATTTCGCGAACAAAACCTGAAAGAAATGCGTAACTTATGGGAGAAAATAAATAGGGGGGAAGGATTTTTCAAGAAAATATACACCCTTGCAGATTGCCATAAACATGGTTCAATTAATTACGTTTAGGATTTATTCCAACATCTCAACTCCAAGATCATAATACCATATTTAGGAGTTGGATAAAGATGAGAGTGGATTTATTCCAACATCTCAACTCCAAGGACTACATAATACCTTGTTTAGGAGTTTGATAAAGATGGGAGTGGATTTAGTCCAACATCTCAACTCCAAGATCATAATATCATGTTTAGGAGTTAGATAAAGATGGGAGTGGATTTATTCCAACATCTCAATTCCCAAGAACTACATAATACCATGTTTGGGAGTTAGATAAAGAGGGGAGTGGATTTATTCCAACATCTCAACTCCAAAAACTACATAATATCATGTTTAGGAGTTAGATAAAGATGGGAGTGGATTTATTCCAACATCTCAATTCCCAAGAACTACATAATACCATGTTTAGGAGTTGGATAAAGATGGGAGTGGATTTATTCCAACATCTCAACTCCAAGAACTACATAATATCATGTTTAGGAGTTAGATAAAGATGGGAGTGGATTTATTCCAACATCTCAATTCCCAAGAACTACATAATACCATGTTTAGGAGTTGGATAAAGATGGGAGTGGATTTATTCCAACATCTCAACTCCAAGAACTACATAATATCATGTTTAGGAGTTAGATAAAGATGGGAGTGGGTTTATTCCAACATCTCAACTCCAAGAACTACTCACCAACCTGAATCTGTTTGCAGAAGAGGAGTATGTCGCAATTATGAAGGATAGGGTAGATAATATACTATTTAAGATATTATTGTTAATTTAAAGGGACTGTTGGCGTAATTTCATTGCCCGTCCAATTTCAAAGTGGTGTGTTCTATGAAAAATGGTAACACTTGAAAGCTTTGACGGTTAAATAATGCTTGAGATTTCCAAGATATTTTTTAAATTTTATTTTCAATTGTGGTTTCTTTATCAAGTGCCGAATGCAATTCGGCATGAGATTGAGAACCAACGAAGGAAATTGTTATTTTAAGATTAAAGAAATCTTCAAGCTAGAAAAAACGATGCTATATTCCACATCATTAATGAGATAAAGCTTTCGAGGGTAGCGTTGTGATCGGGCAGACCCCTCGATAAACTGATAACAGTTTGTGGTTTAGTTGAGTAGTTGAAAAAATCATATTAATAATCCTTAATCATAATAATATTTTTATTAAAAATAAGATTTCTTTAAAACTATATTTCAAGGTGGATCCAGATGGGTTGGGTTTGGTACTGATGCCTTTATTTCTTGAAGAGTTCTTTCCAGAGTTTCAGGTATTCCCCCACCCCTACTTCTTTGTGTTTTTGTTTATGAAATTCTTCCTTTTAAGATATTCAGGGTGGCGAAAATGTACGGATTTTTTATTTTTACTAAAAAATTGTACGGAATATACGGGTAATGTCTCAAATTCTACGGATTTCATGATTTTCATGATTTTCAGCCTGAAAAACATTTATTTTCGATTTTTACTGGGTAAAAAGCTAATTTTGCATGAAAATTTTCTTTAAAAAGTCGTCAAAATGGAGTTCAACTTACTATCTTCATTCCGAATTATATTACGTTGATTGTTGTTTCAATTGACAATCAAAATTCATTCTTTTATCTTTTCGAGAATATGTTCCAAAAGTGATTATTCGAGAATATGTTCCAGAAATACTTGGTGTCACACACAAAAAAAACTTTGCAGTTGTACCACTACCAACGGTTTATCTAATTGTATAATTGTAGGGTGGAGCCCCTGATTTCTTCACTCTGTACCACTACAACGGTTTATCTAATTGTATTATTGTAGGGTGGAGCCCCTGACTCCTTTACTCTGTACCACTACAACGGTTTATCTAAAACTGGAAGTGGGGAATATATTAAAGGTAACGTTAAGTCCAAGCTGGATAGCTTTATCCATTTATCAAGAGGGAATGGTTTCAAAAAAATGTTTACCCTGGCTGCTTCTCAAGATTGTATTAAGTAATCAATTGAATCGATTTATTGATTTTGAAACATCCTAGTTTTAGATATTTTTCTATTTCAGGATTTAGCGAATGGTTGACTTATTTATTAATTAAAAGAAAGAATTGTTTTTGATTGATTGATTGATTGATTGATTGATTGATTAAGGTGAGGCTGTGTTACTAGAGGGTATGTCAGGAAGAGCTGACAATAATCCAATGCTGCAAACTATTCAAACAAAGGTAATATCTCTTGTCAGCACTGTCGTATTGTCAGCACAATCATATTGTCAATCCTGGCATTTAAATTCTTCAACACAAAGCACACTTGAATTTGCAGCTGAATGCAAGACAAGCGGGTTGCGATAAGTTTACACACGCATATATCTGTACTCGAAGAACATACGAGTACCACTGGAAATCGGTCATTGCCCTCTTTTTATTGAGGGTCATTTGAAACCGTTAAGTCCTTTTAATATGTTAAAAAAAAATTTAATAAATAAATTGAAAAAAATCTTAATTTAATTTCAGTGGCCGAGTATAGCTGTGGACTGGGAGAGACCGCCATCAATAAACTAGTCAAAAACTGTCCCGTTCTGTAAATATGTACAGTACATCAGCCAATTGATTTCTCTGTACTATGTACGGATCCCAGCACTGTACAATATTCAGAGTATAGCCTTGTTGATAATTGTAAAAACTTGTCCCTCCCCCCCCGCAACTTTTTCTTTATTTTTCTTAGCCATTTTTAGCCACTTTTTTAGCCATTTTTTCAGCACACTTATTAATGCTTTAAGTATCTATTCTCAATCATGCATTTATAATTTTAACTTAAGATCTCACTTCATTTAGACCTTCTTCATATATTTCACGTACGCTATAATTACTTTATATATCAAAGATGTAGATATAAAATGTTAATTAATTATTTTTTTAATTTTGTTGAAATTAATAAAAGTTAGTAAATGATGCAAATTTTAGAATTTGTGTTTTATTGGGAGTGAAAGAAAATCAGCCAAGGTACAGATTCGTTAAATCTCACTTTTTTATAAACCCATTGATCTTTTAATATCAATTGACTAATCTCTTAAGATCTAATGCAATTTCGGAAAAATTCAATACTTTTTGTTGTCTCCTTTATATTCAGTGGTTAAATAATTACGTTATATGATATGTTAAGATATTTACAATTCAATCTTCCACTATGTTGTCGTTTTTATTATTTTTATTATACATACAATGAATATATTTTGTATAAATAGACTTATTAAATATTTTTAATGTACAAGAGATATGTAAACGTCAAGTAATTATATGTACAGTGTATACGTAACTAAGTAACAAAGTACAGCGGCGGCGTCTGGATATTATTGTGGACCATTTTATTCTATCAAATTTTGCCGTGGACCATCTTATATCAAATTTTGCTATTTAAAGGGAGTGTTCGCGAAAAATGAAAGGGGGTATAGGCTTAATGCGATAAAAAAGCGCTTTTGATCGCTACTAATCTTACTTTAACTGTTGCATCTATAAGGTAAAAATTACCGTAGAGCGTAGCGCCCATACAAATTGAGGAAGTTGGAACTTACGACTTTGGCCGTAAAGAAATCAAATTAATATCAAACAAATCATTCAGATATTACAACCTATAGTCATCGATTATCTTTCGCCACATTTGTATATATTTAATATTTCATACTAGTTTTGATTTTGTTTTTTAAAATAATATTTAGCTTTTAGTGGCGATCAAAAGCGCTTTTTTATCGCATTAAGCCTATACCCCCTTTCATTTTTCGCGAACACTCCCTTTAAGAATAAAAAATCTGGCGCTAGCGTATTATTTCTATTTTTTGTATCTTTTTCAATAAGAAGATATTTACTATTCAGTCATTCTTTTTTTTCTCAAAAAAATTTATATTTTGTTCTTTTAGGCATCTCAATTCATGTGATGCAAGGTTTCAAAAAAAAATCACAACCTAAGAAATTTCACTTTTATAATATAGAAAAATATTTAAAGCTGTTTGAAGTACAATTTAAAGAAACAAAACAAGCTGCGTAAGATAAAATAATAAATCAGGGTTGTAAATAATTCGAATCTTTTCCCCACCCCCCTCAAATTTTTCTTTGATTTCCTTCCCCAAATTCGATAACTGAGAAGACACCATTTTTTTAATACTAAAGTTGCAGTGCATAATAATCTCTAAAATGATGCATTTTAAAAAGTATAAATGGCGTCGCGGGCAAATTGGGTAATAGTATGGTGGCAATGGCACAACAAAGTCGGGATTGATTATTTGTCAGTCCAGGAGTATATTGTTTCTTAGAATTAATTAGTTTTCTTATATTTTTACACGTTTGTTTTTACTTCATTATAAATATTGGGGAAAATTATTTCTGAGAAACTCTAATTTTAGATTAAAGTTATTTAGTTATGTAGAGGTAAAGAGCTCCAGCCCTTTCCTTCACTTTTATCTGCCAACCTTCCAACAATTCTCTACCTTCCCTATCTACCCTACCTTCCTCTTATCTTTCCCTTCCGTAGTTCCATATATTCCTCTTTCCCTCTCAACCTTTCCCTCCCAACCTTCCCGGTCCTTACTGTTCCTCTTCCCTACCTATCTTCTTCCCTACCTACCTCCTTCCCTACCTATCCATTTCCCTCTTTTCCGCAGTTACCCTTTTCCTTTAATTTTCTCCCTCCCTCTTTCCGCCTTCTCTTTTCCCTTTTCTTTTCCTTTTCATTTCCCTTCCCTTTTCCTTCCTCCTCTTGGGTCTTTGATTTTATAAACCCCTGTAAATAACTAGGTATATATTGAGCACAAAGCCAGAACTGCAACAATTATTTTTTTGTTTCAACTTCAAAGCCTTGAAACATCGCTCTCATTTTGAAAAAAAATTCGACACGAGGGTAAGCCTTCCTTGTACCCACATACCCTTGAAAGATAAAATTTCGCCCCCTCCCCCTCACTAAAGTGCTAGTTACGCCCCTGATAAAGTACTGTGTACTTGGAACCAATTAACAATCTACAGTGTACCGCGGAACTAAGTAACAATGTACACTGTACATGCAACTAAGTAATAATGTACAGTGTACAATGGAACTAAGTCACAATGTGCAGTGTACATGGAACTAAGTAAAAATGTACAGTGTACACGGAACTTGGTAACCATGTACAATGTGAATGGAACTAAGTAGCAATGTACAATGTACACAGATCTAAGTAAAAATGTACAATGTACACGGAACTAAGTAAAAATGTACAGTGTACACGGAACTAAATAACAATGTACATTGTACAAAGTAAGATGAATTGAAAGATAACCTGGTTCACAAAGAGAAGACTAAGTGCAAGTCAGAATCAGATCTTGATTGCGATCTCTTCTGTAACACAAGCAGATATTTCATTCTCACCACCCTTCTCAAACCCTATTTCTCCACCAGAGAGCTAGAATATGTTTCGTTTCGTTAAAAGCCAACGGGGCAACTATTTGGTATCTGGTAAGGGGTTGGGCTTGGGAACCCAGCTTTGCCTGGGGCTATACTTTCCTTTTCAAGGGAGTGACCGGCAATGTATGGTGGTTGAGCTGAGTGTGCAGTATTGTAAAAAATCTTTTTAGGATTAATTATAGACATATAAACGTTTTTCACGATGTATAATTTTCGAGTTTGAGTGCAAAGTCGACGTTCAAAATCATGAATTTGGGTGGGTACGTTTTCAGAATCGTTTTATTTCTAAATTATTAAATAACGACGACGAAAAATATACAGTAAACTAATTGAATGTTTAGGAAAATATTTCTCAAAAGAAATTTGTCAATAAATAAATACTAGAATCAATTATTTCGTTTTCATCATTTTATTGAATTTGTTATTTTCTATGAATTTATTCGCAGAATTCCACAAACTCTTCAAATGTCGTCTTTTCAATAATAATTCTAGAAAATCTGCAGAAAATCTTTGTAAATAATTACAGATTATAGTAACTAACAATTGAATAAGATTACTTATTTTTAATGATAAGAGTTAATTTTTATTTTCTCAACCTGTTCTTAAACAACTAATTAGTTTACTGTAGAATTTTGTTTACATTTAAAAAAAAATAAAACGATTCTGAAAACATACCCATTCAAATTCATGATTTTGAATGTCGATGTGAATCTGACATGCCACTCTATCAACGGAGAGGCACTTGAAGTTCCATTTACAGTCCCTATAATCCACCCTGTACCTTAACAAGGCTACAGTAGTTGTATGATACATTTATTATGAATCCAATTAACAAAATCTAGGAACTTTCAAATTAGAAATAAATTATTTATACAATGTATATACAGACTAATGAAAGGGAAAGCTGAAAATCTTTATAAACATACAGGGTGTCCCAAGAAACATGACAGCCGGTGAATGGTTTCGAATGTCTTATTTCATTTACTGTTTTAGATATTTAAGACTGTTGAAATCATTTTTACGATAAACTGACACTTGACAGTCAAATAATGTTTTTTTTATTATGGATGAAGACATTTTAAGCTATTCACTAACTGTCATGTTTCTTGGGACGTGTTCCACAAAACATAATTTCACCGGGCATTAATATATTCCTGGAAACAAAAATCAAAAAATTTCAGGAGTTTCTGTAACATTTAAACCTTCATCTCAGCAAAACTGAAGATATTTCTACTTTTTATCTGAAAATGGGTTTCTATTTAAAAGTGATTTGCGGATATATACAAAAGAGAAACACATTCATATATAAAAAATTACGATATTTTCATCGTTACCCAGATAAAGACCTAAAGGGTATCTTTGTAAATAATGCATACAACTTTTTTTCATCGGAGGGTAACAGAAATTATGATGACAGTCCCTTTAAACTACCTGACCTGTGAGACCAATTTTCTAAAAAAAGAATATTATAATTCAAAAGCAGAAATTCTGAGGCTCAAAAATAAAATTCTAGCAATATATATTCAAAATTATTTTTGTGGTAGACTGTTACGTTCTCCTGTTTACTTTTTACTATACCTCTTGATTATCTTAACTTTTTAATTATCTCATTCTAGCCACCCCCCTTTCCCCCTCCCCCTTTTCAGTTGCCCATTGTGCGATAGTCCTGACTGTATGAGCACACAGAACCTATACATAGCTTCTAAACCGTATAGGGCCCGCATCAGACGATACCGGGCACAATGGGCCTCAAAAAAGTTATCAAAAAATAAAAAAGGGATGATAGTTTTCTTATCATAAAATTTTACACGAATTTGTCAAATTTAAGAAATTTAATGAATGAAAAATTGTATAATGTGAGGTTGGGCGCCACTGATGGCGCCAGGCTCAAGATAGGCGCCGGGTCTAAAACCAGTTGATTCGCACATCTCATATACGCATACGCAGCTCTCACTGCACGCAACTCAAAATAGGCGTTAAAAAATGCCACCAAGCGTACGCAATGTGATTATTAAAATTTGTTGTGATAGTCTCAAGATTGGTGATTGTTTTGATCGTGTGAAAACGTGATTGTTTGTTGAGTGACTTTAACGCGGTTTATTTGTTTCCGGGTTAAGCGCAGAGGAAGAGTAGGCGAGGACGAGGTAATCTTAGACCTTTGTCATCTTCCACATATCTTTCAATATTATCTATCTATTTATCTATCTATCTATCTATCCATCTATCTATACATCTATCTATCTATCTATCTTTTTATGGCTTAACCGTAAATATGATATATTTATGCGTCTGCATGAGTGTCTTTAAAATTGTTGAAAATGAGTTATTTTTTTCTGATTCTTTAAATCTTAACTATTTCAAGCTTTCGTGGTTGGTTTTTACTGTTTATTGCACATTAAAAATCAAATCAATTTAAAAATCTCCGAATTTAAAATTGAAATTTAAAATTGGTAGATTTAGACAATTTAAATTTTTTAACACACCCGGCTTTATAACATATTTTTATCCATTATATCTAATTGTTCATTTAAAGAAACTTTGTCTTTTTTTAAATCCATCGAATTCGACGCTAATGAAAAAAAAACTACATTTACCGGGTGCTGTCGTGTTCGTAAATGAAGGCATGCGGACTGGCTGTCGTCTGCAACTTTTATTTCTTTAAACATAGTCAGAAACGTTTTTAGAAATATTTCAGATGCAAATTGCAAAATGGTAATAGTTAAAAGTTAGATATTATTTGTTTCAATTTCTTGTACACAAGTACTGCACAATGAGTGCAGTACGTACACCATTTTCAAGACAAAAAAGTTAGAACGTTCTCACCTTTGATCCGCTTGTGGTGTGACACTTGCTATAAATCCAATAAAATCTGAGGTTTTGATAAAGTCTAGCCCGACAATATTTATTTTAGTATTCCTAGTATTCAATCAAATCTCTTTATGTAGATATCATTATCTACAAGAGTATAAAATAAAGATATGTAAAAAAATATCAATAAAACGACAATCTTTAAAAAAAAAATAGCAATCGACTTATTAAATGATGTCAATGTTCGCGGATTCTTAAATATTTTTTCGTGGATTTTCAAAATGTTATTATAATCGAATTTTGTTTGAGGCAAAGTTTTTAAATTCTAATCATCCATAACCCTTCCCTGGGGTCATGTAGGGTCCCGCAAAAAAATTTGGGCCCAATCGGTTCAGCCGTTTTAACGTTTTTTGGATCCGAACAAATAAAACACACAGGCAAGAAAAGTATACAAATATTTCTAAACTATAAAAATAAAAAATGCATAAAAACTTTATCTTTTTTAAAATAACGATTTATCTTAAAAACCTAAATATAATTTTTCTAGAATACAATAAATTCATTTACATTTTCATACTCACACATCAAACTACTAGGTATTATGTAGTTAGGCACACAGGCAGTTAGTCAGTCAGGCAGTTGAATAGGTGGATAGTTGGATTATATGCATATGGGTTGAATAAATCTGCATATTTGATCACTTATACCATAATAGATAGATATATATATATATATCTACATAGATAGATATATATGTATATCTACATATATATAGATATATATATATATAGATATAATGATATTTTGTTAGCCAGTCATGAATGCAAGTAAGTTTTTCAAAGGCGCAACTAGAACTTTACAAAAAAGAAAACGACGATATTTTCCTCATTGTTACTCGGATACAAAATTAAATAGTGTTGTGAAGCTGACATGCTACTTGAGCGTCATTTAAAATTATGCATACAGTGCCTTTAATGTATCTGTCACCAAATTATTCATCTTTTAGATGCATCTGTCTCCAGATCATTCATCTGTTAGATGTATCTGTCTCCAAATTTTTCATCTGTTAGATGTATCTTTCACCAGTATATTCATCTGTTAGATGTATCTGTCTCCAGATTATTCATCTGTAAGATGTATCTGTCTCCAGATTTTTCATCTGTTAGATGTATCTTTCACCAGTATATTCATCTGTTAGATGTATCTGTCTTCAGATTATTCATCTGTTAGATGTATCTGTCACCAGTTTATTCATCTGTTAGATGTATCTGTCCTGACAGTTAATCTAAACTTTCGTGTTTAAATGATAAAAGTTTAAATTTAAAACCTTAACCTGGGATTCAACCCTGGCTAGAGTCACGCAGACAAAATGAAAAAAAGATGAAGAAAAAGAAACAAAAAAAAACATCTTAAAACATTTTAAAAATGCAGATACAACGAAAGGAAGATACAGAAAAATAAATATAAATATTAAATTACAAAAAAATCTAAAAAAATAGGGAGCAAAAGTTACAAACAAAATATCTTTTTAAAAAAGGATCAGTTACAACAGCACAAAAGTGAAAAAGTTACAAAAAAAAATATTTTTAAACATCAAAAAAATGAAGATACAAGAGAACCAGAAAAAAATATTAAAAATTTAAAATACAAAAAAATAAAGACAAAAAAAAGTTAGGAGCAAAATTTTCAAAATATAAATTATTTGCGCCTTCCATAATTGGTTTTTAACAATTATATACTGGAGATTTAAATTATCAAAAAAACTTTTCACCCCTGGCTAAATTTTGGACCTAGTAACATAAGCTTACTATATGTTATATATGACATGAGGGAGGGAACCCCAGGGCGCCATGAGCCTCTGCTATGCAGACACGAGCCTCCCTCCCAGAACAGCTTTTTTTTAAATCTTAGTTTTTATGTGTAATGAAAAATGTTAACAATTATTTTTTGACGTAGTAACATAAGATTTTAACAAAAGATTAGATTTATTTATTGATTGTCATGATTAAAAACATATATGGACTCATAAAGTGGTTTATAATTGATTTATACTAAACTTTAAACATTTCTTACGCAGAAAGGAAGATTTTCTAGATTTAATTTAAACTACAAAAAAAGGTATTGCTTAAATCAACGATTATAAAAGATGAAATGAAATTTAATTCAATTTTTTTTCTCTAAATATTTTTCTTTTCGTGTAAAGAATGTTTAAAGTTTTATAAACCACTTTATTAGTCATAATTAGGAACTATTCATGATAATTGATGAATAATTCTCATCTTTGAGAAACCTCTCATGACAATATGTCAAAGAAATGTTAACATTTTTCATTACTCATAAAAACCAAGATTTTAAAAAAGCTTTTCTGTATGGTAGAGACTCGTTCCCTGCGTAGCGGAGGCACGGTCTGTATAGCCGAGGATTGGTCTGCACAGTGGAGGCTTGGCCCGGTCTGCCTAGCAAATCTGGGAGGCTCGTGTCTGCATAGCAGAGGCTCATGGCGTCCAGGGGTTCCCTCCCTCATGGCATACGTGACAAAAAGACTCAGGGTTACTGAATGACAAGATACAACGAAATCAAAATTTCAAATAACTTTTTTTAGAGAGTGCCGTATACTTTCACACTAGAAGAGATATCTTCAATTTTCTCTTTTTTATAAAAGAAAAAACTAAATAAGACTACATTTATTTTGAAGAAAGCATGATGAACATTGGTACACACTGTATTTGTTTAAAAATTTGCTTAGGACAAAGGGGTATAGACAAAAATGCATTGCATACATATCTGCAAAGAATAAGAACTATGGTTGGACAGAAAGAATCAGTTTCTTAAAAAAACGTCATTCTTATAGTTTTTAAACTCAATGCAAAATTCAAAATTTCTTTTTTAAATTTTAAATTATTTCCATTCCATATAATTCTATTTACACATTACAGGGACTGTTAATTTCCTTATATTGTCGCAAAGGCAAAAATACGCAAATCGTTTCTGTATAAAACCGCAATTATAAATAATAAAATTTTAGACAGGAAAGTAGGGATAAATGCGTCATTTTTGCTGTAAGATTCAAAAGGTACCATTGTAAATCAGATATGCCGCTCTGGTCACTTGAAAATACGTTAACAGTTCCTTTAAGAAGTTTTAACCAATATGTTCTTTGCACTTCTAAACCTTAGGATTGCAAACCATCTCAAGTACTTAGTCTAGACTTTACAATATATATATATATATATATATATATATATCTTACATTCATTCATTCTTTTATCCGTACTTTTAATATTATTCAGTCTTCTCTTTCCATTACACGGAGATATACATAACCTCAAAAAACTAAATAATTTCAAAAGCGGAGAATACAGAGTACATTGACAGTCCGAGTATTTATTTGGAAATAGCTTGAGTCCCGAACTGTTCAACGTACAAATTTTTGTAGTTTTTTTGCCATGTCACATCTTTCAGGCATTAATTAATTTCTAAAGCTTTTATTCATTTATTGTTTAAAAGTAGTTGTATTTTAGCAATAAAAAAATTACATTGTGTTACATTTAAAGTATTTTTCAGAAATCAGACAACATAAAAAGTTATATTCTTGATTTACAAGATTACCCACAAATCTGATGAATAATGCGAAATAAAAGTGTTTAATTCAGAAAATGTCCTCCTTTGTTTCTGAAGCAGACATTCGATAGTCATTGTTTAGAGAAACCACATCTAAAAAAATCTATTTTTAAAGCTGAAAATCATGGATATTTAATCCTTTCCTGATCTGGCAACGTTTTTAAGTTTCTATGTACAAGATAAACAAATGTTTAATCTACAGATTAAATATTCAAAATAATATATATATATTCATGAAAAAAATGTACAAAAAAGACTATTTTTCCCCTGGTCTGATCTGCCGATGCTTAATACTTTTTGTTCCTTAGGCTTTAAATGAATTGTACTTTGTAAAGATAATTTCAAATTACCTTCAATTTATAGAATGGTTTGTCCACATCATGACACCCTTTAAAGGAACTGTAAAGGAAAAATGAAAAGAGCTGAAATTTAAGCAATTTAGGAGTTTTTCGAGACCCATTAGAGTTCTATCCGATGTTCCAGTCTCGAGAAGATGATATAAAACTGTGTCAAAATTATACGAAAACCTATAGATATATTTAATTTGGTATAAAAAATAGTAGGGTTAAACAGATACTGGTCACGTGATCCAGACGAAAACACGTGATAATGATATTGCACTGCAATTGGTTAGAGTTCTGGTCACATGATACGGATTACGGACGTATTTATTATATTATTAATTATATCTATTAAAAATGTAAAAATATTAATTTCAAATAATAAACCTAAGCTTTTCAGGTTCCTCTGGGATATAGTTGTTTTCAGATTGATTGCTTATTTGCTGAATATGATCTGTTTAAATCTACGATTTTTATACACAATTTTATAGATATAAATTTTCGTATAAATTTGACACAGTTTTATATCAATCTCGAGAGAGAGAAACAGCAGACAGAACTCTTATCTGTCTCGATCAACTCCTAAAATACTTAGGTTTCCGTCTATATCCCCTTTCATTTTCCTATACAGTCCCTTTAAACTTTTGTTTGGGCAAAAAAAATAATAGTTATCCCTCTATCATAATCTCATATTTATTATTTCAAGAATGGTTCTCTCTATATAAGTGACTTCCAGATAGTCTTTCAATTTCTTCTGGATCAATTTGGTTTCCTAAAGAACTTACGTTTTTTAAACCATAAGTGTTTAAATTCTAACACTTCCTTATTTTCTTCCTGCTCTTAAAGGGACTGACCGGCTAGGTAAGGTAGTTGAGCTGAGTATGCAGTGTTGTGAGAAGCTTCTTTAGGATTAATATAAAACTTTTTAAAGATCCGTAAATCCAAGTTTGAGCGCAAAGTCGACGTTAAAAACTCCTAAAGAAGCTTTCCACAACACTGAATACTCAGTTCAACTACCTTACATAGCCGGTCTGTCCCTTTAAGGGTACCATGACATGGAACTTCATATATGAATGACACTTGAAAATACGCTTACAGTCCCTTTAAATATGGTTTTATATTACATTGCAAGTTAACAACTTTAAACTATTTACAATAAATACAAATACAAAAATATTTACAAATAAAAGCCTAAAGGAATTTTCTCTTAAAAACTTTTTAAAAAGTTTATAAACTCTGTTATTTACTTTTAGTGAGTTCTGCTGCAGTGAAATTACAACCCATTTGTCTCATTCAAACTTTTCATGAAGAGACTTAAACATAGAAAAGAAAGTTTATATTTTTAAAGGGGGGGGGACTTCAAGTTTTTAAAGGGAGGGAGGGGGGACTTCAAGTTTTTAAAGAGGGGGGGACTTCAAGTTTTTAAAGGGAGGTGGGACTTCAAGTTTCTAAAGGGGGGGGAATTAAAGTTATCAACGGGAGGACTTTGTTGATTTCCTAGGTCGGCAATATACAGTAGGACAAACCGAATAAAAATCTAAAGCATGAAAAATTGTCTACCCCCCTCATCCTATGTAGGTAACACTGCATGTAGTTGAATTGGAAAAGAATTTAATTTACACACGAAACTATAGACAAGTGTTTTTTTCTATGTAAAATATTTATCAGTAAAATATTACAACATTTTATTATTTTCAGAATATAGATATTTGATACAGAATAATATTCATATTTATGCAAATGTGAAAATTAAGAAAAAATGGAAAAGTAAAGTATACCGGTAAAATGTAAAGTAATACCGGTAAAATGTAAAGTAATATGGGTAAAATGTAAAGTAATACCGGTAAATGTATAGTAATACGGGTAAAATGTAAAGTATACGGGTAAAATGTAAAGTATACCGGTAAAATGTAAAATATACGGGTAAAATGTAAAGTATACCGGTAAAATGTAAAGTAATACCGGTAAAATGTAAAGTAACATGGGTAAAATGTAAAGTAATGCCGGTAAATGTATAGTAATACGGGTAAAATGTAAAGTATACCGGTAAAATGTAAAGTATACCGGTAAAATGTAAAGTATACCGGTAAAATGTTAAGTAATACCGGTAAATGTATAGTAATACGGGTAAAATGTAAAGTATACCGGTAAAATGTAAAGTATACCGGTAAATGTAAAGTATACCGGTAAAATGTAAAGTAATACGGGTAAAATGTAAAGTATACTGGTAAATGTAAAGTATACCGATAAAATGTAAAGTAATACGGGTAAAATATAAAGTATACTGGTAAATGTAAAGTATACCGGTAAAATGTAAAGTAATACGGGTAAAATGTAAAGTATACCGGTAAAATGTAAAGCATACCGGTAAAATGTTAGAGCAAAACATGTTTTTGCATTTTTAATACTAAAAGTTGTCATCATCCAGCGAACCTTTGCACCTTTTTATTCTATCACTTTCACTTCTTCCTGTGTCACCCAAATATATATGTCCATGTGTTCAATTCTCGTTCCTACTAGTTTTGAGTTTATTGTCGAAAAATGCTAACAATCCATCACCAATTATTTTGAAAATGTAAACAATAATCTTTCCTTTATCCTCCTTTTCCTTTTCCATTTTTTAGAATGAAGGGGGAAAGATTCCCACAATCTCTTTATTTGGAGGTTTTTCAATGTTTTCTCCTACTTAATTTTGTATTTTTTTGTTGTTTTTTATAAATAATTACTTATTGCTTACTTACAAACTTCCTTATTTATTTAAAGATAAAAAATACGACATTCATTCTGATTTAAACTTGCTGTGGCTGTAAAATAAACATTTTAAAATCATTTTCTTTCTGTTTTTCTCTTCTTTCTGGTCATTTGTTAATCTGGTATGATCTGGTTTTATCTGTTTTAATCTAGTGTAGTCTGGTATACTCTGGTATAATCTGGTATAATCTGGTATAGTCTGGTATAATCTGGTATAATCTGGTATAATCTGGTATAATCTGGTATAGTCTGGTAAAATCTGGTATAATCTGTTATAATCTGGTATAGTCTGGTATACTCTGGTATAATCTGGTATAATCTGGTATAGTCTGGTATAATCTGATATAATCTGGTATAATCTGGTATAATCTGGTATAATCTGGTATAGTCTGGTATAATCTGGTATAATCTGTTATAATCTGGTAAAGTCTGGTATAATCTGGTATAATCTGTTATAATCTGGTAAAGTCTGGTATACTCTGGTATAATCTGGTATAATCTGGTATAGTCTGGTATAGTCTGGTGTAATCTGGTATAGTCTGTTTTTCTTTTTATCCGTTTTTATATTTTACTTACTTTTTTATACTGTATCCTACAGCTAAATGTATATCCTGTCTGGTATATCTGTTTATCCTGTCTGGTATATCTGTTTATCCTGTCTGGTATATCTGTTTATCCTGTCTGGTATATCTGTTTATCCTGTCTGGTGTATCCGTATATCCTGTCTGGTATATCTGTTTATCCTGTCTAGTATATCTGTGTATCCTGTCTGGTATATCTGTTTATCCTGTCTGGTATATCTGTTTATCCTGTCTGGTATATCTGTTTATCCTGTCGGGTATATCTGTTTATCCTGTTTGGTGTATCCGTATATCCGTCTGGTATATATGTTTATCGTGTCTGGTATATCTGTTTTTCCTGTCTGATATATCTGTTTATAATGTCTGGTATATCTGTTTATCCTATCTGGTACATCTGTTTATCCTGTCTGGTATATCTGTTTATCTTGTCTGGTATATCTGTTTTTCCTGTCTGATATACCTGTTTATCCTGTCTAGTATATCTGTTTATCCTGTCTGGTATATCTGTTTATCCTGTCTGGTATATCTGTTTATTCTGTCTGGTATATCTGTTTATCCTTTCTGGTATATCTGTTTATTCTGTCTGGTATATCTGTTTATCTGTCCAGTATATCTGTTTATCCTGTCTGGAATATCTCTGTATCCTGTCTGGTATATCTCTGTATCCTGTCTGTTATATCTGTTTATCCTGTCTGGTATATCTGTTTATCTTGTCTAGTATATCTGTTTATCCTGTCTGGTATATTTTTTTATTTTGTCTGGTATATCTGTTTATCTGTCTGGTATATCTGTTTAAGATATAAATAAAAAGAGCCAAGGTTGGGCCAGAGAAAAAACTATTAGTTGGCAGGGAACTCCAAGTATTTACATACATTGTTATAAAGATAATATTAGTGGATAGATAGATATAGGTCACGCTCATCTAAACATCCGGAGATAGGTATATGTCACGCTCATCTAAACATCCAGAGATAGGTATATGTCACGCTCATCTAAACATCCAGAGATAGGTATATGTCACGCTCATCTAAACATACAGAGATAGGTATAGGTCACGCTTATCTAAACATCCAGAGATAGATATATGTCAAGCTAATCTAAACATCCAGAGATAGATATATGTCACACTCATCTAAACATCCAGAGATAGGTATATGTCACGCTCATCTATACATACAGAGATAGGTATATGTCACGCTCATCTAAACATACAGAGATAGGTNTATACTCTGGTTCAGGATGTAAAACTAAATATACTCTGGTTCAGGATGTAAAACTAAATATACTCTGGTTCAGGATGTAAAACTAAATATACTCTGGTTCAGGATGTAAAACTAAATATACTCTGGTTCAGGATGTAAAACTAAAACTAAATCTACTCTGGTTCAGGATGTATAGATGGACAAATGAATTACTGTATGGAGAGCAAGGAACAGGTTTAATTATGGCTCTGTACCTTTTTCTCCCCTTCAATCATGGTTATGGTGCGCTTTAATTGCTATCATTGATAAGGTGCGTATTTGCACACTGCACGCGCAGTGCCATGCGTATATTTGCGCTTATCTGATCTCAGCGGGCGTATATGAAAATCAACAAAGCTTGTCTATTAAAAGTATTCTCTGTACCTCCTTCCCCTAACAAAATACTACATTACACCTTTCATTCATCATATTCAACAATTGTTCACATTTTTTTAAACCAAATTTTTTCATTTCTTTGATTCCAAATTTTTTAAAACATGGCCCATGGTTCAAAAATCTCTTCAAAAAATAAACCTTTTTCTCGATTAACGATTAACTTATTTTGTAGTTTCGTTTGATTATGCCTGAGGCTGCGATTTCTTAATCTCGAGTCTTTTTCCATTCAACTCCAAATTTAAAGTTGGACCCGACTTGTCGAAGTCATTTTCTAATTTTGAAATTAGACTCAACATTTCTCAACATTTCTCAACATTTCTCAACATTTCTCAACATTTCTCAACATTTCCTCAACATTTCTCAACATTTCTCAACATTTCTCAACATTTCTCAACATTTCTCAACATTTCTCAACATTTCTCAACATTTCTCAACATTTCTCAACATTCCTCAACTTGGTCCCAACATTTCTCAACTTAGCCCCAACATTTCTTAACTTAGTACCAACATTCCTCAACTTAGTCCCAACATTTCTCAACTTAGTCCCAACATTTCTTAACTTAGTACCAACATTCCTCAACTTAGTCCCAACATTTCTCAACTTAGTCCCAACATTCCTCAACTTAGTCCCAACATTTCTCAACTTAGTCCCAACAATTCTTAAGACTAGAGATTTATTTTTAGTTAGTCTTAAAACTAATTTTTTCCAAATTTTTTTATTTAAAAATATTTTTTAATTGTGATTTGTAAGAACCTCTACTGCTGAGAGATTTATATATTTCCAGAATGATGAAAATATGAAACATGTAATTTATTGACATGTTTTCATTATTTATGGGGGGTCATTTAAGCAAATTCTAATGTGTTGATATTAATTAATTCGAACTGGTTTTAAACTATGGCAATGTCAGATCTAATTAAATTGATTTATTTGGTTTGACACGGCCACTGTAAAGTTCATACAAATTGATTGGATTACAGGTTTTGGAAAATATAAAAAATACGAAATGTTGAGAATTTGTTTAAGCCCTGAAGTCTAAGAAAAATTCTTTAGATTATACTCATTAGAGGCATGCATGTAAAGAAGGGGGAGGGTAGAGAAGGATGGAAGGACGGAGTAGAAAGGATAGACGGAGTAGGATGGATAGACGGAGTAGGATGTATACAAGGAGTAGGATTGATGGACGGAGTAGGATAGACGGAGAAACTAAGTCTGAAAGATAGAAGGAGTAGGATGGAAGGACGAAGTAGGATGAATAGAAGGAGTAGGATAAATGGAAGGAGTAGCATGGATAGACGGAGTAGGATGCATTGACGGAGTAGGATGGATAGACGGAGTAGGATGGATAGACGGAGTAGGATATATAGATGGAGTAGGATTGATAGACGGAGTAGGATAGACGGAGAAAGTAAGTCTGAAAGCTAGACGGTACGGAGACTGTATAGTTGAGAAGACGGGTTCTCTAGGTTAGTTTTAGAGTCTCCGTTAGTCCTCGCACACACACATACATTCTGCCATTCATTCCTCATCCCATCCCCCTTCTCACCACTCATCCCAACCCCCTGGGTTATATCGTAATCCCTAGACCCTCTCCTGAAATGTCCTATACCTACGAGGACGGACGGATGTGAATATCAAGTTATATCTCGGAGATAGAAATATTAAAGTGTAGAGTATAGACTGGAGACGGAGCTCCGGAGCTGAAACTGGGTCAGTCCCGTCATTTTTCATTTTTACCATAAAATCCTCATTTCCCCCCAAACTCACAAACTGCAGACACTTTAGGGGAAAACATTCTCAAGAAGATCGTAAACATAATTTCAATTGACTCTATAGTTATAAAGTGGCATGTCCAAATCACAGCAGTACCCTTGCAAGCTACTTATAATCAAGAATGAATGATAAATCCATGCTTTTACTTGGCAAACTTTCTACTGTGGTTTCTTTATAAAAATGATCTACGGATGTTTGCTACAGAAACAATGCAGGACATTGTCAAAATTAAACATTTTTCAATTTTATAAAAACTACGAAATCTTCCACATTAACTACCAAATCAAGGGTTTTGGTTCACAATTGTGAATCAGTCATGTCACTCTTTTAAATGAGGGTTACTTAACGTTACAAGTTTAGTCTATTCAAGTCCAATAACAAGCAGTATTATGTACAGAGCAGTACATGAACTATATCTTTTACACATCAGCATTCATGTACAATTAAGTTTTATTTATCTTTTAAAGGTATGAACTTGACAACATATTATTTCGAATTTGAAAATATTTAATATAAATTTCCAAATCCGGTAGATTTTATTATGTTTTTCATTTACAAGTATCTAATCAAGCAAAATAGTTTTAGATTAAATAAAAACATAATCTGATAAAAACATAATTAAAGTTGTATTGAGTAAATATATTGATTTTTTATTATTAAATAATTTCTTTTTTTAAATGACCTGTCTGGCATTTCATATTGTGTGACTGACTCTGAACAAGTTATATAAATCTTTAATCTTTAAATCACGGAATATATTGATAATCGACGTTTACATTAATTAGCGTTTAAAAAATCTATTTATTTATTGCGTTAATACAAAAAGGTATATATATATATATATATATTGCCGGAATATGATTTTATATTTTTAGAATAAAATGTTTTTAGCAAAGAAACACAGATGTTATTTACATAATATGTAAATAAGTGTTTCAAAGATGTTGAAGTATATATATAGTAAACAAACACTTTAACCTTTAACCTTTTCATGTTTTTTTAATGCAAAAATAAAAAAAGAGAAAAACTGCAATAATCAAGAAAATAATAATGTAACAAGCGTACAGTATGTACCGAGTACAGTACAGCACAGTATAGTATGTACCGAGTACAATGAATACACGTTTTTTCTTGCTTTTGATAGAAATAATTATTTTAATCAATTATAATTGACACCAGCTGGATTGACCGACGTTGCCCAGGTTTATATTATTATTCATAATCATAGATATTACCGACGTTTACCCGCGCTTGGTATTTAATCATAACTTTAGCTAAACTGTCCGTCGTTGCATGTACATTGTACAATTTAAAAAAATTCCTACATTTTTTTGCCTATGTCAGCCTCATGGGTTTCCTCAAAAAAAAATTTGTCTATTAGGTCCATCCAGCCTTTTGGGTAGCTATAGCGAACTAAATATATGGGCTAAGAGGTTTATAAACCTAAATAGATATGATTGGGATCTACAACGTTTAAAAGAGTAGAGAGGGGAACCTTATATAACTAAATATTACCAAATTTTCGGTCAGTGTACTGCAATATTTTCGCTCAGTGTACAGTGTACTGCAATATTTTCGGTCAGTGTACAGTATACTGCAATATTAATCTTAATTTTATCTTGTATTCCATTTCTACAGTTTCTGGTACTCACTGTATTAAGGATCTCTTTAATCTTTTATTCCATTTCTACAGTTTCTGGTTCTCTCTGTATGAAGGATCTCTTTAATCTTGTATCCCATTTCTACAGTTTTCTGGTTCTCTCTGTATGAAGAATCTTTTTAATCTTGTATNCTATCTATCTATCTATCTATCTATCTATCTATCTATCTATCTATCTATCTATCTATCTATCTATCTATCTATCTATCTATCTATCTATCTATCTATCTATCTATCAATCTATCAATCTATCTATCTATCTATCTATCTATCTATCTATCTATCTATCTATCTATCTATCTATCAATCTATTAATCTACCTAAAAACTGCTTAGAGAACGTTAAACTTACAATGTTTAATAATAAAGATTTTGAAGAATGATTAAAGTTTTTCACATTGTGAAACTTTTTAATCTTGAAGAAAAAAAGTTGATAGCAGAATTTTGGAAATTAGTGTTGAAAAAAACTCAATAAACACTCTGGTTCTTCTTCCTATAAAACATAAGGCCGAGTTCTTATGATAAAATATGAAAAAAAATTGCATAAAGGTGCATCCAATTGAAAACAAATTAAAATTTATTTTTTTTGCTTTATGGAGTAAACCTTTAAGACATTTTTAAATTTATATAATTTTCTAAATGTTAGTTATCCCATAAATTTTCTAGTTAATAATATTAATAACTGACCCCGTCCCCCCCCCCATAGCTCTTCCTTTGACTATTTCCTATGTTTCCAATTATTACTTAACATTTACATTCCTCCCCCTTAAACCCTATATTTAATGATGCTAATAAACAATATTCATTAATATTTCATTTGTTGTATAATACTATTTATAACACTGTTATATTGGTTCGCAGTGCTATACAGTTTTTGAACAGAAATTTTCTCTTTATCGAGAAGGTTCAAGCGATATAGAGAAAATTTAAGTCCAAAAACTGTATAGCACGTAATGCCAAAATAATAGTGTTATAGGTAATTTTATGAAACGTTTGTGTTCTTGTCTTATCGCAATGGCTGTTTCAAGATCAAATAAGCTTTGAAACAAAGCAGAAGTCAAAATATAAAGTTGATTTCAATTTTATTTTCATTTCAATTGAAAAAAATATTTTGGAAATATCCTAAATTTTTTGGAGATAATCCGGGAACCAATCAAAACTTTATAGCACAGGTGCTGTAATGTAAAGATAATTTAACATTATAGCACGATGATTACTTTATAGCTCGTTAATTTTGAAGTGAGTAATTATGATAAAATACACTATAGTTTCATGAAATACTAATTCTGTACACTCTACATATTTTGTTGTACATTTATAACCTTGTATTAAATACATCGTATAAATGTATGTAAACTTTATTTGAATAATTGTAAAATATGAATTTGTGTACATAAATCCTGATAACCTTACTAAACATTAAATTTTTTTAATCTTTTTTCATTTTTTGTTTCACTCCACAGAATTTTAGAAAATTAGAACAAATAATCTTCTAAAATCAGATATTGTTTAATATCTTTGTCAAATATTTTGTTTTCTCATTTTCATTAAAATAAACAAAAAATAAAATTTTAAATAAAACATGACGATAAAATATCAAAATATTATTTTTCACCAACTGTTCAAATACATAAAAGATAAATAATCGATTATCTTATTTAACAATTTTTTATTTTTTATTTATGAAGGTAGTCGAATAGTATATTATATAGAAGTTTCTTCAGTTTTAGCGAAAGATTTTGAACTTTTTAATCTACGCAAGTAGCGTATAAAACTAAGCTAGCTAATTTTGGCCCCTTTTTTGATGTAAAATTAAACATCAATTTTTGGCATATGGAAAATGATTGCAAATTTTTCGGTTTAAATTTGTGCAATTTCAAAAATAATCAATGTTGACTCTTTTTCTGTGCAGCATTTTTATCTTTAACCATTCATAAACCTACCCTGGGGTCATGGAGTTGCCACATCGTTTCAGTAGTTTTCACGTTTACTCAACACAAACAAACAAACAAAACTAATTTATGTTGAAAATATATCTGTTCTGTCTGCAATCTAATCTATATATATTTTTACGTCAAAATGTACAGGTTTAGTTGATAGTAGCTGAATAAGCGTGAGTTTTAGAGACCATTATGTAAATCTGTATTTGGAAATATCAATAGCATGACTATATTTGTATTTTATAGCGTCATCTTATGTATATTTTATTACTCAATAATTCCTGTTTGAAACTATTTATATTCTCTTAAAAGGGCTGTTAACTTAATTTTAAGTAAGTATTAAACAAAGTGCAAAACTTTTGTATCTTTAATCTACATCTTCTGTGGCGTTTTAACCTTAGAATTTGACACCAAATGCTTCTTTGAATAATTTCTTATTTATTCTTTAAAGATTTTCAATAAAACACCTTTTAAGCTAGAATAACAAAGATATCTATCACATTATTTATTAGATAAATTGTTCTAAATCGGACAACTAAATTAAGTTCAAATAACAATAACGGTTCTTTTATGATTTCCGTTCTTGAGGATTTATATTAACTATTTATTTACACTCAATATATTCTCATTAAAAACTCATATCAAATATTTACAAATATAGATAGAAAAATAAAGCACTTACAGTTTCATATATCTATATAATAAAACAAGGCATTCGTATATATATATATATATATATATATGTTGCCTATAGCCGGCCAAACGGCTGTACCGAATGGGCTGACATTTTTTTAGGACACTCATAGGTGGCCGGAAGTGTGTTTAAGGCTAAAAAAAAATCGATTTAAGAAAAAATATTAACGTTTTCTTCGATTTATTTTTTCCACGGGCAGCGCCGGGCCCTTCAGTATATACTACTGCAGGAGGATCAAAAAAACATCTATAAATTAAAAGAAAAAACTTTAATTTCCAAAATTAAAGACAGAAAAATGGTAACAGATCCACAAATAGAAGAATTTTTTGCAATTTTGACTTTTATTCCGATTCTATATCTATACATTTAGAAATGCAGGATAAAAACTGGGAAAAAGAATTATAAGAAAAGAAATCACAACAATTGACCGTCCTGACAACTATAGAAACAGCTTAAAATGGAGATAGACAGAGATTTGAACAGCAAAACAGGGTAGCAGACAACCTGATAGCTAGACAATTAGACATATAGAAAATTAGACAGCCAGATAGATAGTAGAATAGGAAGACAGCTAAATACTTGACATCTATATATACGGCTGAATACTAGACAGCTATAAGACAGCTGAATACTAGACAGCTATAAGACAGCTGAATACTAGACAGATATAAGACAGCTGAAAACTAGACAGATATAAAGACAGCTGAATGCTAGACAAATATAAAGACAGCTGAATACTAGACAGCTATAAGACAGCTGAATAAGACAGATATAAGACCGCTGAATACTAGACAGATATAAGAAAGCTGAATATTAGACAGATATAAAGACAGCTGAATACTGGACAGCTATAAGACAACTGAATACTAGACAGCTATAAGACAGCTGAATACTATACAGATATAAGACAGCTGAATACGAGACAGCTATAAAGAAAGCTGAATACTAGACAGCTATAAAACAACTGAATAGTAGACAGATAAAGAAAGCTGAATACTAGACAGATATAAAGACAGCTGAATACTGGACAGCTATAAGACAACTGAATACTAGACAGCTGAATACTATACAGATATAAGACAGCTGAATACGAGACAGCTATGAAGACAGCTAAATACTTGACAACTATAAAGACATCTGAATACTAGACAGATATAAGACTGCTGAATACTAGACAGCTATAAGACATCTGAATACTAGACAGCTATAAGACAGCTGAATACTGGACAGCTGTAAGACAGCTGAATACTAGACAGCTATAAGACAGCTGAATCCTAGACAGCTATAAGACTGCTGAATACTAGACAGATATAAGACAGCTGAATACTAGACAGATATAAAAACAGCTGAATACTAGACAGCTATAAGACAGCTGAATACTAGACAGATATAAAAACAGCTGAATACTAGACAGCTATAATACTGCTGAATACTAGACAGATATAAAGACAGCTTAATATCCAGACAGCAACACAGAGAGCTGTAGATACCGCTAAAAATATATACAGACAGCTTTAGAGCTTTAAAAACAGGTATAGACGACTAGACCCGTAAAAATATATAGGACTAGATTAACTGTATAATGTTCTGCGGATATGTATTCAATAAATTACATTAATCTTAGGTCTCTGTACATTCTACATTGTGAATACAATATATATATACGTATGCAGTTATACATTTATTTATGCAAACTATATATTAATACCAAATATATTATATATATTTTTTGCTAACTATACTTCCAAAATCTAGATTAAACCCCCCCCCCCCCCTCCTCCTACCAAATTCATTCATGCCTTTAATATGTAATATTTAAGTTGCATAAGCCCTGACTTTTAATAATGTTCACTTTAAACTGTCTTTTAATGAATTTAAATGTCTTGCAGGTGTGTTGGCTCAAATAATGGAATCCATCACGCGACTGAAAAATATCAGCTGACTCCTGAACCTAATCCAAGCCCACCATTGGTTGTTCAATTTATGCCAAGTGACCAATAAGAGTTTTAAGATGATAAAACAACTTCCCAAGGCAGAAAAAAGTTAAATGATCTTAAAAATATCCGGACTCGAACCTTTCGAATACATAAAACTAATCTAATTCCGTTTAAAATTTAAATCTGACTATATTGACCATCAAGAGAATAAGTAACTTAATTCAAATGATTTAAATTAGTTCCGGGAATTACAATCTCAAGGATGAAAACTTTTTAATGAGACAGCTATTTAAGTTTTACCTATAGCTCAAGAGGCAACATTTTTAGATTCATGATTTTAGATCATTAGATTCGTAAATGTCGAATTCGCAAACTTTAGGGGTTGAGTTACAATCACCACGAGAGAGCTTATTCAAACCACTTCAAACCATTTCCGTACATTCAAAAGTTCTCATCTCTGACTTTACCAGACATTTTATTACTGTTCTCCATTTCCTTTGGGCTCGCTCAATGTGCAATAAAAGCATTAAAGAGAATGAATTCTAAGCCTATTTCCATGCAATTTATGGTGTTTGAAAGATGAACTATAATTAGGAGTTGGAGTAGGAGCAGGATATTATACTTGCTATTTATTCAGGATCAAAGAGAACCATTGCTTGTGTTTTTGAACAAATACACTCCAGAAATTAACACTTCATATATTAAACTACAAGATCTGAAGCTGGGAAGAATCAACCAAACGTCTCCGAAATGTGAGGGAAAGGGAGGGAGGGGGGGATGGGAGTAGGAAAATGAAGAGGAGGGGTGGGAGGAGGGATGGGGTATAGAAATGATTTCTTTAAAAGAAAAAATCCATTAAAAATTGTTTATATGAGTTTTTGACTTACGTACAGTGAAACCCTTATAATAACGAATACATTGAAAGAATTCATCAAATGTCGTATTCTTCACTTTCTGATAATGGAATGTTGCAGATATTTAGTTTTTTAATTAAATTGTCAAGACGACATTTGATAAATTCTTCCGATGTATTGATTATTAAGGGTTTCACTGTACTAAAGTTCAAATATTTTCAACTTAAATCTCTATTTTTAACTCTTTTTAAAAAGTTTGAATTTTGCGAATAAAATATGTTATTCGGGTAAAATGTGGATGAAAAATGGAGAAGATTTAAGAAAATCGACGAAACTTCATAACCCATCAAAATGTGATTGATCCTCAACCAAGAAAATGTGATTTTACAGCAAGAAAGATGGATGGTTTAATTTTGCCAATTTCAGAATGAATTTGTGACAAAATATTGATTGAAAATGTACTTCCCCAGCCAGGGGCTTGTACTTGTGGTTCTCTACTGCAGTACAGTACAATGTAAACAAGAAACAGGTTTGGAGATAATCTTTATTTTAAATATTATTTTAAATACAGGGAAGTATACAGGTATTCCCTCCCAGTGACCCTTTGTAAACGCCCCTGAATGATTAATTATCAGGTTTTCAAAGACATTTTCCTGGGTATTGTTGTGAATCATTAATGGTCCCTCTATCCGATACAAAACAGTTAAAATCAAGAATTGAGAACAAAAAAGAAGTTTTATCCTTTATCCTCTAAATTCTCGTAAAAATCAATCGCTCCAAGTAGTCTCTTATAGATATTGTCTAATTTATGGGAAAATCTTTCCAAAGAAAAGTTTCTTGTGGCTAAACTAATTTAGCTGAAAGGAATTTTGAAACGAAAATCATCTTTTCCAGGAAAGCATTAGTCTTTCTTAACTGCCGTTTAGACAGGGTGTCCTCAGATTCTTTAGACAGGGTGTCCTGGGGTTCTTTAGACAGGGTGTCCTGAGATTCTTTAGACAGGGTGTCCTCAGATTCTTTAGCCAGGGTGTCCTGGGATTTTTTAGACAGGATGTCCTGAGATTTTTTAGACAGGGTGTCCTGGAATTCTTTAGACAGGGTGTCCTGGGATTCTTTAGACAGGGTGTCCTGGGATTCTTTAGACAGGGTGTCCTGGGATTCTTTAGACAGGGTGTCCTGAGATTCTTTTGACAGGGTGTCCTGACATTCTTTAGATAGGGTGTCCTGAGATTCTTTAGACAGGGTGTCCTGAGATTCTTTCGAATACAATAACTGAATGAAAAAACAGCTAATTTGAAAGACAGCTGATTTGAAAAACAGCTGATTTGAAAGACAACTGAATGAAAAAACAGCTAATTTGAAAGACAGCTGATTTGAAAGACAGCTTATTTAAAAAACAGCAGATTTGAAAGACAGCTGATTTGAAAGACAGCTGATTTGAAAGACAGCTGATTTAAAAGACAGCTGATTGAAAGAAAGCTGATTTGAAAAACAGCTGATTTGAAAAACAGCTGATTTGAAAATCAGCTGATTTGAAAGAAAGCTGAAATTCAAAGCAGCCTGTTGAATAAAAAGATGATATAAAACATCTGATATGAATAAACAGCTAAAATAAAAACAGTTTAAAAAAAACAATAACAATAACTTTACAGGATTCTCTGGTGCGCTGGACCCCCCTGTAGATAAGGATGGATGGCAGAGACATCTAGAGGAAGGCGGGTCAAACAACAATTTTACCTGGAATTCCCCCAGTAATAGTAATTCAAAACAGGTAACTAAATTACTGGGGATATTGTCCAGTAATAACCAGAAAACACTGGAATAGAAAGACGACATTATAGCAATAGTTAAGTTGTTTTATTTTTGTTACAAAGCAACAATTTTCACTAGAAAAATAGGCCCAGCCACTAAAGGATGTGATATTGCAATATGATTATTTAGTGTGTTTAATCTCTCTCAAAAATCTTCATAAACCGTCTTTTGAAATTCTTGCTATCAAACTCGTAATCTTAATTATACCAAAAAGTATTTCATTACTGACCATTCAAAATCATATAAAACCCTTGATAAAAAAGTACATTTTTCCTTTTTCTAAACACTCTGTATAGCAGCTGAAATATTAACAAATTACATAATTTCTTTAATACTAAAAAGAAAGAAAAAGAATTCTATTTATTCCTCACTTTTCTTGTTTTTTACAATAAGAAAAATTTGGATAAGTAAATGCCACCTCTTTAAAGAGGTTTGAACGGTTGGTCTGAAGATGAATAACAAGCCATTGAATTTTCTCTAATACTTCAAAATCCGCAAATAAAAGAAAAAAATTCCACAAGTTTAACTTAAAAGTTTGAAGCCTATCGGGATTTATTGAAAATGTTGCATTTCTGGTAATTTTAGATTATTGCAAAAAAAAAAATTTTTTTCGTCGAATTTTGGCAATCTCGGAGTTTCAGTTGAGTGATTATCTTTTAATCTTTTTTATAATATTGATTTCTTATAAAAAATTATATAGTTTGTACATTCCAACCATCTTTTAACAACATATAAATAAAAATGAAATATATAAACCTGTCAGATTTTAAAAATACTTATGAAGTAAAATGTTTACAAAAAGTTGGGCTAGAGATTGAAAATGTGTATTAAATGCTAATTTTACAACTTTATGACGTTTTTTTTCAACCCCACCGCACCCCCTCCCCCTTCTCCGGTCCTTTTTAATAATTTTTAATCGCTGGAAAGAGGAGGAAAGTTGCAAGACTTTCTTGATTTTATGTTTTTTTCAGTGCTTTCAAGTTTGTGTTTGTACCGAGCACTATGCCGACTGTTCAGGGCGAGGGCTCATCATCCCACCGAAAGTGGGGGGTACAAATACCCCCTCCCCGGAGGAGAGTGTATCTCCTGCACTCATCAGAACCTTGTAAGTTTTTTATCAAATTTTGTTTGATGTATTTGACACCGGAAACTGTGAAACCTCTTGAAATGTTCCCGAATGAATTCTAGTTTTTTATGGTTAAAGGGATAAATTATTATTATAATTATAATCTTTATTAACTAACATAAAGACAGTTCTTGTTGAGGGAGTGTAAAGAGGGTGAAGAGATCTAGAGGGAGTGTAAAGGGGGTGAGGGGATCAAGAGGGAGTGTAAAGTGGGTGAGGGGATCTAGAGGGAGTGTAAAGGGGGTGAGGGGATCTAGAGTGAGTGTAAAGGGGGTGAGGGGATCNATTAACTAACATAAAGACAGTTCTTGTTGAGGGAGTGTAAAGAGGGTGAAGAGATCTAGAGGGAGTGTAAAGGGGGTGAGGGGATCAAGAGGGAGTGTAAAGGGGTGAGGGGATCAAGAGAGAGTGTAAAGGGGGTGAGGGGGTCTAGAGGGAGTGTAAAAAGGGTGAGGGGATCTAAAGGGAGTGTAAAGGGGGTGAGGAGGTCTAGAGGGAGTGTAAAATGGGTGATGGGTTCTAGAGGGAGTGTAAAGGGAGTGAGCGGATCTAGAGGGAGTGTAAAGGGAGTGAGTGGGTCTAGAGGGAGTGTAAAAGGAGTGAGCGGATCTAGAGGGAGTGTAAAGGGAGTGAGGGGGTCTAAAGGGATGAGAGGAATAAAGGAGGGAGTGTCTTGTAAAAGGGTTGAGGGAGTGATGATGGAGTACAAAGAGGGTAAGGGGGGTAAAAGGGGATAAGGGGGAGTAAAAAAGGGGGGAGGGG